>NC_142947.1:18655731-18738231 GCF_046866305.1 Octopus bimaculoides
GATTTTGCTCGTAAGGTTGTCTTTAATGTAAAGAAGAATCGCCGACTTTTTTTGATCTTACGAAACACGTCGTGGATCATCAAATCTTAGCTAATAAACTGCTGGTGGTCCTCTTGCATTATGTTGTTATATCATCAGTACCGTAAGGTCTCATATAAGTAAAATAACGAGTTGAAGAACTTCGTAACTAAGATTATACTCGCATTTAGAAGATAAAACTCCCTGAAGAGTGTTTAAAACTAAAGAGAGAAAAAGGAAACAAGAGACACAACTCCAATAACATAAGCTAATTTGGAATTTTGGGAAATTGTGTAGGCACGGCACACACACACACACACACACACACACACACACACACACACTCTCTCTCTCTCTCTCTCTCTCTCTCTCTCTCTCTCTCTCTCTCTCGCTCGCTCGCTCACAAAATAAATATTTATAGAAATATAATATATAATTAATAAATATATATAATATACAATAAATATATATAAAATAAAAATATAATGTAATATAGTATATGATATAACACAATAATTCTTAGGTTAGTCATCTAGATATGTTCCTAAAAATGCAGTGCTGAACGAAACTGCTAAATGTGGTCATTAACATAGCATAAACAGAAATATGAGCCCTATAGGCTATTTCTAACAATGATCTGAACACAAATGAAAGTGCTAAATATTGCCAAAAGCATTTATTAATTTTTGGTAACCTCACTTAGTGCAATGTTACACATTGTGATCTACGGTTGTGATAAAATTATGAAACATCCATCCATTTATCTTCTCTGCCCACTATTCCTGGGAGGGTCATGTGAATAAAGTCCTCTTGTTTTGCTTCCCTCTCTGTTAGGAGGCACAAAGTACTTACACACACATATACACACAGTAGTAACTTCCGCCTACCAAATTTAAATACAAAGCTTCAGTCGGCCTAAGGCTATAGCAGAAGACACTTGCCACACCGTAGGACTGAACCCAAAACCATGTAGCTGGAAAGCAAGCTTCCTAACCACACAGCCATGCCTGCACTTCCATAAGGTCGTATCATGAGCAACAGTCATTACACTTTCCAGCTGGATTCTCAAACGTTACTGAGACTGGATATTATCCAACCATCTCGTTTTGATCGACTCCGAGGTCCCTTGCCAGTTGGCTCAGCTTGAATCCAGTTTGCAATTTTTTTCTGTGACATTCTAATCACATGTCTATAATAGGCGTGGGAGTGACTGTGTGGTAAGTAGCTTGCTTACCAACCACATGGTTCCGGGTTCAGTCTCACTGCATGGCACCTTGGGCAAGTGTCTTCTACTATAGCCTTGGGCCAACCAAAGCCTTGTGAGTGGATTTGGTAGACGGAAACTGAAAGACGCCCGTCGTATATATGTATCTGTATATATATGTTTGTGTGTCTGTGTTTGTCTCCCCAACATCGCTTGACAACCGATGCTGGTGTGTTTATGTCCACGTAACTTAGCGGTTCGGCAAAAGAGAACTGATAGAATAAGTACTAGGCTTACAAAGAATAAGTCCTGGGGTCGATTTGCTTGACTAAAGGCGGTGCTCCAGCATGGCCGCAGTGAAATACTGAAACAAGTAAAAGAGAAAAAGAGAGAGAGAGAGAGAGAGAATACTGGAGCTGCGACTCTTAATGTAGAG
Organism: Octopus bimaculoides; assembly: GCF_046866305.1. NCBI lineage: Eukaryota > Metazoa > Mollusca > Cephalopoda > Octopoda > Octopodidae > Octopus > Octopus bimaculoides. The sequence goes on from NC_142947.1 coordinate 18,657,390, forward strand.
AAGTAGGGGCTCACCCTGGAAGGAGTCCCTGATCTGTGAGCTAAACAACCTGCTGAATAACATAACTGTAGAGATTCTTCAGAGGAACCCCTAATTTGGCCACTTGTATTCATAATTGTTGACCTCTTTTGCTGAGCTAAGTTACCGGAATGTAAACAAGCTAACACTAGATTCAAGCAGTGTGGGTAAAAAAATACAGACATATACACATGCGCATATATACATATACAAGTTTCCATATAGTTTCCTATTTCTTTATTGCCCACAAGGAGCTAAACATAGAGGGGACAAACAAGGACAGACAAAGGGATTAAGTCGATTACATCAACCCCAGTGCATAACTGGTACTTAATTTATCGGCCCCGAAAAGATGAAAGGCAAAGTCAACCTTGGCGGAATTTGAATTCAGGACTTAATGGCAGACGAAATACCGCCAAGCATTTTGCCCGGCGCGCTAACGTTTCTGGCAGCTGGCCGCCTTTCCATATAGTTTCTGCCTACCAAATTCACTCGTAAAGCCCAGTTGTTGTTGAGTTCAAGGTGCTGCACAGTGGGACTGAACCTGAAACCACATCACTGTGAAATGATAATCATAATTTTTATGTTAACCCTCTAAGCTAGCATTACTTGGATGGTTCAGCAGGATCTGATGGAGTGGAGAACATTGTTTTGGTTTAACCCTTTAGAGTTCACATTATTCTGTCAAAAGTAATACTTATTTATTCACATTGTTTTGAAGTAATCATGCATTATTTTGTAGCTTTGAGATTTCGATGAGCTAACTATTAATTTAGTAGGTATGTTGGTGTGTAAATTATAGCAAACTTGTCACGAAAACAAAGAGGTGTGTGTTCGAGTCGCATGCATACGGAAAACCCACTTTTTGAACTTTGGGCTTCACGGAGGCAGTGACAATTGACCAAGACTTTTGGCAATATACTGTGCTTGAGAAGACCTGTCAAGCCAAGTGAGATTGCAGTTGTGGTCGATGCTGGTGTTTTGTAACTGGCACCTGTACCAGTGGCACATAAAAAACACCCACTACACTCTTGGAGTGGTTGGAGTTAGGAAAGGCATCCAGCTGTAGAAACCATGCCAAGTCAGACTAGAACCTGGTGCTGCTCCCCAGATTACCAGTTTTCAATCAAACTGTCCAACCCATGCCAGCAGGAAAAAATGGACGTTAAATGATGATGATGAATGATGTTGTAGGGTTGGGGTGAGAGGCCAGGTCTGGTCAGTTTGAATACAAAATAATTAGAATATTTTAGTAGGATGTGGCTGATTTGAATGCTAGAAAGTTAATCTCTTTATTTCAGCATGCTTTCTATAGCTGGATACCCTTGCTAACACCAAACCAGCTTACAGACTCTACTAGATGCATTCTTCATGACACCAGCACTATATAGGTTGTCTTACTCTTGGCATGACTAAAGAGTCTTCTCAACACTGTTGTCTCTGCTTGATTTGCCTGCATATGAATATATATGCATGGATATGTTTATATACATAAATTTGTGTATATATCATAATTATCTTTTTTAATGTCTATGCTTGTGTGGTTTGGATGTGTCCTCTCCAACTCAGCATCCCTCTATTATGCTTTCAGTACATCCTCCTCTACTGCTATTTGGTCATCTAGAGAACAGAAGCTATCAACTACTTCTATAGAGTATTACAAGGAAATTGTTTAGCTTGTGGTCTGAGGGCTCACTACTCTCATACATCTACTACATGTCTCCTGTACATCCATTGGTTATATAGGATCCACTATCTGGAATTTCTACTTACTCTTTTACTATAGCTGTTTCTTTGCTGTTCTCAGTGTCCTGTTTTTCCTATTAGGGAAGTTGTACAGGAAGTTATCACACCCAAGGACTGGTGTGGTAGCATCATAGGCCTGTTCGATATGGAAAAGGTGTAAGTAGAAATTCCATAGTATACCCAGTGCAAACTATAGACACATAAAAGGGGTGGGGCAATCACAAGGTTAATATAGAAAGTTGACTTTGTGGCAGATGCATAGGAGCAATAAAAACTAAGAACACACAAGAAATATACTTTCTCAAATGCTTAGGAGGATCCTTAGAGGTAGTAGATAGTTTTTGTTACCTAAGGAGACCTAATTAACAGTGGAGGGGGATGTTCTGAAAGTATAGTTGCTAGAATAAGAATCTACTGGAGAATGTTTGGAGAGCTGTAACCTCTGTTGATAACAAAAGATTGTATAATGCTTGAGTATTAACTGTGATGTTATGTGGTTGTGAGACATGGGCCATGGATGCAGAGGATATGTGAAAGCTTGAAAAGAATGAAGCTGGTATCCTTTGTTGAATGTGCAACAAAGTGAAAAATGTGTTGCAAAAAAATTTGGCATAAGAGACATCAGATATGGTATGCAAAAGAGAAGACTGCACTGATATGGTCATGTGATTAAGAGGGATAAATACAACTGCATAAAGAAGTGCCTATCACTAAACATGGACAGAACCTGTGGAAGAATGAGACCCAGGAAGGTGTAGGATGAAGTAGTGAAAACCGACCTCAAGATGTTGAGCTTCAAAGAGACTACAAATGACCAAAGTGATTGGCAATGTGCTGTGTTTGAGAAGACTTGTGCATCTCAGCAAAAATAAGATTCTGTTAAGCATTCCTCCATGATTCATCTCTCAACACCAATCCCTTCATCACTTTTCTAACTATGGCACTACTCACTCAGCTGCTGTAAATGATACTATTTATCCCCCCCCCCCCCAACTGCACTCCACATAGTATTCATATTACTGTCCATATCACTTCCTCCTCCTCCTCACCCACTCTTATTTCCTTCACTTTATAGCCTAACTGATATTCACTATTGACCATGCCTCCACACATGTGCCCCATTCATTTTATCTAGCTCTATCCCCATTTCTAACCATCTGTTATCCTCTTTTCATACTCTCACAAACTTACTTACCCACCCATCTTTCCAGTCCTTTTTCCCAATTCTCTCCCTTTATATATATATATACATATATATATATATATATATATATATTCTTTTATTCCTTTACTTGTTTCAGTCATTTGACTGCGGCCATGCTAGAGCACCGCTCTTTAGTCGAAGAAATCGACCCCACTTATTCTTTGTAAGCCTAGGACTTATTCTATTGGTTTCTTTTGTCAAACAACTAAATTACAGGGATGTAAACACATCAACATCGGTTGTCAATCGATGGTGGGGTGACAAACAGACACACATACAAATATATACATACATACACACACACACACATACATACATATATATATATATATATATATACATATATATATATATATATATATATATATATATATACACACACACACAATGGGCTTTCAGTTTCTGTCTACCAATGGTTTTGCATCCATAAAACACTTAGCTTTATAAACAATTCATCAGACACAATGGCTGTGGGTATATAACCTCTCTTTCAAACTTATATATATATATATATATATATGTATGTATATATATGTATATGTGTGTATATATGTGTGTATGTATATATATATATGTGTATATATATATATATGTGTGTGTGTATACATATATATATATATATATATGTACGTATATATATGTGTGTGTGTATATATATATATATATATATTATAAAGATGTCACATGTATATGTACATTTATCTAAATTGTAATAATGATAATAATATTTCTATGTATGTGTATAGGTGTATGTCTGTGACTGTGTGTGTGTGTGTGTGTGTGTGTGTGTGTGTGTGTGTGTCCATGTGGGGGGTTTGATAATCCCATTGCATGAAACAATATTCCCCAAAATTATCTTTATCATTTCCCGGTTATCTCAACCTCATCTTTGTGTTGTGAAGTGGTTTTGGTTTCAGTAACAATCTGTTTATAGTAGATGTTCATTATCATCATCATCACCATTGTTTAATGTCCGCTTTCTATGCTAGCATGGGTTGAATGGTTTGACATGGAGCTGGCTAGCAGGAAGCTGTCCAAACTAGAACTGTCTGTTGTGGCATGGTTTCTCTGGCTAGATGCCCTTTCTAATGCCTTACGTTATATATTAATACAGAGTTTTGCCTCTATAACTTGACTGTTAGAATATTAGAGTTTTACATTATCTGATTTGCAGTTGTGAATTGTGTTGAATGTTAACTGTATTCTTGTGTTGGAATATTAGTATTACCTCTATGGTGGTGGTGAGTTGGCAGAATTCTTATGTTAGTATGTCAGACAAAGTGCTTAGCAGTATTTCATCTGTCTTCACGTTCTGAGTTCAAATTCTGCCAAGGTCCACTTTGCCTTTCGTCATTTTGGGGTCGATAAAATATGTACCAGTTGTATGTATATATATGTATATATATATATATATATATATATATATATAAATTTAATGAATGGAGTAAAACGCATATTTTAACTGCATACTGGAATAAAAGTATGCGTTTTATTCCATTCATTAAATTTATATATACTCAAGTACCCAAAATATCAAGGAGTTTCTACCTCATAAACAGGAGTTACACCACAGTTATTTTGTGATCTTTGCTACCCTGGTATCTATTAACCAATTTATTTTGTCCAAGTTATTTATTAATTAGGAGAAAATAAATACATATAATAAAAAAAAATATATATATATATGTATGTATGTATATTAAAATTCTTCAATGCAGTGCCCCTGCGTGACTGCAGTCTAATGCCTTAAACAGTTAAACGATATATATGAATGATGTCTACCAAAGGCTATAATAGCAGACGTTTGACCAAAGTGACTTGCAGTGGTCTGAACGTGGAACTATGTGGTTGGGGAGCAAACATCTAACCACAAAATCACTCTGGGGGGATATATATATATATATATATATATATATATATATATATATATATATATATATATATATATATATATATATATGTATATATATATATATATATGTATATATATATATATATATATGTATATATATATATATATATGTATATATATATATATTTATGTATATATATATATGTATATATATATATATATATGTATATATATATATATTTATGTATATATATATATATATTTATGTATATGTATATGTATGTATATATATATATATATATATATATATATATATATATATATATATATATATATATATATATATATAGAGAGAGAGAGAGAGAGAGAGAGAGAGAGAGAGAGAGAGGCGTGACTGTGTGGTACTCTAGGCAAGTGGCTTCTTCTACAGCTTCGGGTTGACCAAAGCCTTGTGGGTGGATTTGGTTGACGGTGACTGAAAGAAGTCTGTCATATGTGTGTGTTCGTCATCGCTTGACATCCGATGCCGGTGTGTTTATGTTCCCGTAGTGGTTCAGCGAAACAAACCGATAGAATAAGCACTAGGTTTACAAAGAATAAGTGCTGGGGGCGATTTCTTCTTCGACTATAACCCCTTAAGGCGGTGCTCCAGCATGGCCGCAGTCAAATGTCTGAAACAAGTAAAAGAATCTATCTATCTATCTATGTATATATTTATCTATCTATCTATCTATCTAGATAGATAGATAGATAGATACGTGTGTGTCTGTACATATATGTATATACACACACACAGATGTATATATATATACACGTAAACACACCGTTTTTTATGTCTATAGTCAGTGTACAAGTGTGTAAATATGTATCTACATAGTGCTAGTCAAAGTTTGTAGCGTGTCTTTTTTGCGTCCCCCACACTCCGCTTGCTCTACAACTGTTAAAAGACACGTGAACAAATTCGCCTCCTTCCTCCACTAACACTCACACGGTTAACGCGCACGCACATAATTCCATTTTCTACCATTTCAATCTGGTTTTCCCTGCTTTCTCTTCCCTTCAGATAAATGCATGTTAATTATATCTACTCAGTCGCTTGCTGATATAATCATAATCTCCCCCTTTCTTTCTTCTTGCCAGCTGCTTCTTGTTTCAGGAGGAGATAACTCTCAACGAGTTATATTTTTTCCCCCCTCATGTTTTATTACGTCGTAATATGTGTGCATGGATATAAGTGTATCTTATTTTCGTCGAAGCTGATCATTTCCCTGACAGAAAGAGTAGCGACGAAGTGAATCGTCTACTCTGGGCGGACGTATTAACTCTCCTATTTATTCAGCCAATATCGCGCGCGCGCTGTGTGTGTGTGTGTGAATTGGAATGAGATATGTTTTACTGCGAACATTCTTCATACGGCTGTCAAGTAACTTGAGGAAAAGTGCTGGAAAAATAGCATAAATTACAACAGGTGTTTTATAGATTTTAGCAACTTCTGAATACGTTTGTACATTATGCTATTTATTTGTGTGTAATAAATACCATCTGTTTTCCAGATCTCTAAGCTTTAAAACTTGGGATGTGCATTATTTCCCAAGAACAAACACTTTGCTAAAGTAATTGTAGATGATGATGATGATGATGATTGTGGCATGCGCGCGCGTGTGTATACATATACAGCGTATAATATATAATCTGCATATTTGTATTGTACACTATATGTATACAACTAGGGTCATCACCAAATCTACCTGCCAAGTTAGCAGCTGCCTCTTATTTCCCCTCCTCATTACCCAGAGAACTGGGTTTCTCCAACAAGTCATTTGATATTGACAACCAACTTCATGTTATCTATCAACTACTCTCTGCTTTTGTTTTATCCATCTCTCACTTTTGTTCACATTCTTCCAACTCCACCCTTTTCCTCTGTATTGCTTATCCCTACATCACCCTCCTATCTACTTCATTATTCTGTCACTCTAAGAAATGAACTCAAAACCTGTTACTGCTTCCTGTATCATATCACCATTTCTGTATTGCCAGTCACTCTCTGAGCTACTCCCAAGTGACATCCAAGCATCATTCTTACCATTTCTTGACTCATATTTCCCATTGACTACCTCCACTCCAGTTCACCACTCATTACATTTATTTTTATACATCTGAGCACCTCCACCCTGTTTTTATATTCATCTCTCACTCTACCCCTAGAACTTGGTGACCTTGCCCATCCTTCTTAATTCTTTTGTTTTTGTGCTCTTTTCTCTTCATCTTCTTGGACATGTTACCCTTAGGATATTTTCTGGCAATATGTCACCATCATATTTACTTCTCTCTGACACCATTTCTAACCAGTCCTACTTATGCAAAATATGAGGGAATTTCTTAATTTAATATTTTATCATTTCCCAAAAGAGATTGTGTTAAAATTAGCTATGCAGCTTATAAAAAAAATTTAAATGTTATATCAGAGCTTACAGTGCAAAGCAGCTGAATTGTAACCAAGTATATATTATATAGCAAAACTGTTACTGTTGAAATCATGAAATTTTCCTACTTAATGGTAATTGTTTGGCAAAAACAGCAATGAAAAAGGGCTAAAGTAGAAACAAATAACAAAGAACCAAAAGAGTCTGACATAACAGGGCTGATCTTTAAGTATTGATTCTACCAACATACATATTGATTTATTAAACTTATTAAAAGTGATAGTTTGTCAAAATTCATCTGCTTTTTTGCCCAAGTCTATATGAGTTTGGGATTACTTGGTTATTTCACATTTGCAATGCAGTTCTATGTTTGTGTGGGAAGAAAAGATTTTTTTTCCAGATTAAGAATGAGTTAATTCTTCAAGGTATTAACACTATGCAATCATGCTAATAAATATCTTTTAATTAACAATAATTCTGCTTGACTTATGAAGAAAAGAGATTATTTTTTGAAGTGATAATGACTTTCAAATAAAGGTTTTAAACCCATTTAGCATTCAAACTACACTGTCAAATGTAATGCTTATTTATTCACATTGTTTTGCATCATGCAAATTCTAGTAGCTTTGAGATTTCAGTGATGTGATTGTTTGTTTTTAGAATGACATTATAGTGCAGGTGTGAGAGACCAGATCTGGTTGGTTTGAATGTAAAACAGATAAAAATATTTGGGTTGCATATGGCTGGTAGGGTTAAAAAAGGCAAATAAAAGTAATTTTAATGGTGTTTTAGAGTTATTTCCCTTGTATTCTTGACATAAAATTTGCTTGGAATTATTGAAATTAAAGATTTTGCTTGCATTATTAAAATAATAAATTTTACTGGGCATGAAGCAACAGAATAGATTTGAAACGTTGGAAGAGAATCCAAATGTGGAAGATTAAGGAAAGTAGTTGTTAAAATGTGTGATTTGCATATAATTAGTTTTTGAAATGATATTAGAATGAGGCTTAGATCTCTGCCTGTGTATCACATGATACACAGGATATATTTCTCTGGTATCCATGCATCATATATGATAGACATTCCCAATTTTGTTTTTTCAACCACCAGATTAACTTGGGACTTAGGCAAAGAAACAAGAGCTAAAACACACATGGATGAAACAAGGACTAAAACACAGATGGATGTTTATGAAAATGCTTTGGACAGGAAAATAACTGTATAGACATAAAAGAAATTAACATTTTATGATTAGTTGTTATTTGAATGAATACTGACAGGAAACTTATGAATTATGATAAGGTTTTATGACATGAAATTTTAGTGTTGTAACTGCTTATACCTAAGCATTTTATAAGATGACATTGTTTAGAAATTTTTTCTTCTCAAAGCCCATCATTTATAACCATACATATATATACATGTGTGTGTATATATATGTATATATATATGTATATATATATATGTTTATATTTATGTGTATATATATATGTTTATATTATGTGTATATGTATATATATATATGTGTGTGTGTGTGTGTCAGTGTTAATCTTATACAAGAATGTTGTTGACCGTGATTTCAAAGGTTCGGCCAGCTAAGCCACCATCCTGTGGTGTTTTGTCTTCTTCTTTTCAAACAGTGTATCTAGGACTTCATTTTTCAATGCTTCTTTTATTTTTAAAGACAGCAGGATTGGGGTTGGTTTGAGAAAGATTTGGTAGCAGGTTAGATGACCATTTAGGCTCTTCTTATTGTATGTGTTCCCTGTAATTGTTTTTGTATTCGATATGTCTAGTTGTTGTTATATGTGGTAGCTGTAGTTGTTTTTGTAGTTGTTGTGGACTGTGGCTTGTGGTTGTTGTTCATGTGTGACTTGTTGAAGTACACCTGTCCCTTCAGAGTTTGTTGATCTGATTAGTTAAATGTGGACCCTTAGATCTGTTATATGTAATTTTTGTTTCAGTCTTATGTCTATAGTATTTTACACTCTGATGTACTTAATATTTTTAGCTGATGTAGATTAACCAAGTTTTTTATTCATTAAAAAAAAATTTTTCTTTACAAATTATGCAAATATTTTTTTCTCTTTGCAGCATTGGCTGATTGGAAAAGATCTCATGTACTTGGTCAGTGTGTCAAGGAGTGCTGTGCTTGTTGCAAAGACTATATTGAAGGGGCTCCACCTACCAAGAAAACTTGGTTTGGGTTGGACACTGGTCAACATGTGGACAACTTCCGCATCATGCTGCATCGTTTGTTCTCTTTGTATTCTGACCCTGAACTCAGTGATGTACAACTGGTGGTTGGCAAGAAAGTCTTCCTTGTACACAAACTCATTCTCAGCATGTGTAGTGATGTTTTCAAGACTATGCTGACCAATCCTCAATGGCCAGAATCCTATAAAGACCGTATCGTTCTCAAAGAAGAGCCAGAGTGCATCCAAGTGTTTCAGGACTTCATGAAATATATTTATACAGGTACCATCCATTTAACTCATGAGTCTGTATTACCAGTTCTTACCTTGGCAGACAAATATGGTATTACGGACTTAACTGAAGTCTGTGTAGATTTCATGTGCAATCACTGTATGATGACTGGATCTTCAACTTCTGCAGTATCTTGGCTCCAGTATTCAGTCATGTGTGGCCACAAAGAAGTTGAAAAATCTTGTTTGCAGTTTATTTCTATGAATTTTCAAAAAATTATTTCAGCTCCAGATTTTTCAGCAATGTCTGTAGATTTTCTTGTGACCTTTCTGAAGAGTTCTGACCTGATCATCCATGATGAACATACACTGTTTCTTGGACTTAAGAAATGGATCCTCTTACAGTCAGAAAAAACTGGCCATAATGAGGAATCTGTAAAACAATTGGTGCTTCAAACTATACCGTACATTCGTTTTCCACTCATTCGCCTTTCACAGCTTCTAGCAATGAAGCAGGACAAATTCATTCAAAGATTCAAAGCTGTCATTGATGAAAAAATAAACCATGCCATAAAATTTCATTCTGCAAAAGGAAATGATCGATTTATCCTTGACAGTGTCAGTGGTGAAAGTCTGCAATATGAAGCTCGTAACTACACCAGTGATATTTGGAGCACTGAACTCATGATTGAGAATTATCATGACTTGGGAGAATATGATGTCCGTGCTGCTTTCTTTTCTACACCAATCAGCAGTTCAGATGCTGATGAAAACTGCTGCTTTGACTGGCATGTTGATCTTTATCCAAAGGGTGTACTATTTGGCAGCTGTATGATGATTGGGTTGCAGCAGAACTTTGAAATTGAATCTTGTGCTTATAAAACTGTGCGTCTTTCTGTAAAAGCAATGTCCAAAATAGAGCGTCACGTCCACATTACAGTCCTTACTGCAGGAATGAAAGATGGGGTTGAATACATAAAGAGGACAACTTCCAAAATTTGTTTCTTTGATGAACATTGTTTAGTCCACAACATTGACTATATTTTACCATATATGGACCTTAATGGCTCAGATTCCAAATACATGACAGGGCAGAATCATGATACATTTCGCATAATGATAATTATTAAACCTGTCCTCAGAAGATAGCACTTGCAGAAAATATATGATTTCATATTTGAATAGAAGTGTGGTGCTCACTTTGGAATTGAAAGATCAGATTATTTCAGGCCTTTATCAGTAGCACTATATTGTTTGTTTCTGTTAAGCGAGGTGCACTGCTATTGCATAACTGCACGAGTATCAGTCAACTAGATTTCATGGTCAAAGAATTGATGCTAAGATGCAGGTTCCTAATTATCAAAAAATAAGTTTAAAATGGGAACAAAAATACAACCTTAACAACAACACCTCTTGCAAATATTGAAAATTTGCAAACCCAGCCAAACTCATACAGTTGAGTAATCCACTCCAAAAAAACAAAAAATAATTTTTTTATTTATCCTCCCCCCCATCCCTTTTTTTTAAAGAATTTTCAGTCTATTGTTACCAATGTCTAAAGGATGAAAAATGAGAAATTTTCTTTACAAATATAATTTATTGTTTAATTAACTTGTTGTTTGATTTTTAAATTTCAAAAAGAAAAAAAACAAAAAAAAACTCAAACAAACCAGTAACCATTTTAATGTCACTTTGTACCATTGGTACTGAGCTGTGATAGCAGAATGGTTAAGGTATTCCATTTATGCTTATGGTTTAGGTCTTCCTGTTATGATTATGGTTATAAATCATTTTTCAACTAATACACTCCTAGATCAGTTATTTTAATCTGTGACATATCTAGGTAACTCTAGAAGTTTTTATTTTTTTTTCAATGTATTTTACTAATGTTTCCATTCTGTTATAAGTTGATGTTGTTATAAAATTTGTACAATTCTTGCTGTGGTACCCCATTGAAAAAAGACTGAACTAAGGGAGTTGTTTCATATTACGGGTATTAAATGAGGGGCACTGAATACTGTAGTAATATAACATTAAAACATCATAACATGAATTTACAAACAATCACATCTAAGTTTAAATGATAGTGTACGATGTTTAATAACACTGCGTAACAAAATTTCAATTTTTACTTTGGTCTCTGGTCAGTAAGTGTTATTTCCTATTTGTTTCTATCTAGAAATCAAAAGAAATCACTACTATTTCCTTCAAACTTTGCTTTTGTGATGTGAACGTCAATGTTTTAAAATTGACCTATTTTCCATTACATTTCAGATAGATTCAGTGCTGAGTTGCTGAAGCAGAAATATCGCTATAGCAAATATTCTGCTCAATTTCACAGAATTTGCTAGTCAGTTGCTTGATGTTAACTACTTGAGCATGTCCTTTGGTGGCTGACAGTATGTGCATTTCTGATCATGAGCGTGAGTAGTGTAGGAACATCATTGCCATGTGTTGAGAGGGATTCTTTTGGGTTTGAATAAATGTAACAAAAGCAAAGTTTGAAGGAAATATTAGCCATTTTTCATACTTTCTAAGGATAAGCAAATAAGAAATAACAGTTGTTATCGAAGGAGAAAAATTGTGTTACCCAATTTTGGGCTAAAAACTTTTAAAATAAAAAGTAAATAGTATCACCAAAATTAAGAACAAGCCACACACTTCAACTTAGTTACATGCTGTTGTCTTACCACCATGTTTCATGTTATAGTGATACCATTTAGTCTGCCTATGTTCTCTGTGGTCCTAAAACTCTACAAATCCCAACTGCAGTTTAAAAAGGACTTGTTGGGTAATTAACAGATATTATCAAGAACATAGCTTAAGTTAATCAGTGATGCATCAGTGCTAAAGACTATGAAGGTCTAGAAATCTTGATGATGGATTCCAGATAAAACTGCGAGAAACTCAAGCAAAAATGTGAAGAAAAATATGGATAAAAAAAATAAACCATGAATATAGTTGCGTTGTCTATATACAATATCTCTGAAAAAGACATACTCTCTCTCTCTCTTTCTTTTTCTTTCTCTCCATTATATATATATACTGAGTCAAAAGTTTTGCAATATTTTGGTAACTTATTTGCTTTATTCATCAAGTTATAACAAAAGCAGCCTGGCTTTCAAAGTAGAGGCCATCATGTTACACTGTTCGAAGCCATCTTTTTTGCCAGTTCTTTGATTCCATACTGAGACCAGTTCTTGTGCTTTGAGATGAAGAACTCCTTCATTGAAGCTTCCACCTACTCTTGGTTGATGAACAATTGCTATCACAGGAAGTGAACCCTGGATTGGAACAAGTAATAATCTAAGGAAGCTAGATCTGAACTAGATGCTGAGTGTGGCATCAGTTCGATTGCCTCAAGTTCCTGGAACTCATCAACCAAGAGGAGTGGAAGTTTCAGTATAGGATCAGAGAACTGGCAGAAAGGTGGCTTCAGATGGTGTAACACAATGACCTCCACTTTGAATGCTAGGTTGCTTTTGTTGTAACTGGACATAGCAAACAAGTTACCATAATATTGCAAAACTTTTGACTCAACACAATATATATATATATATATATATATATGTAATAATAATAATAATAATAATACAAATGATATGTGAGCATATGCATATATACATACATGTATGTACATACCTACATCTACATGTATATATAGATGTATATCCAGGTACAAGACGTCAAAAAAACATAGACAAAAAAGGAATGGGAACATAAACAAAGTACAAAAAACGAACTTTTTTTACAGACAACAGAATGAACACATAGGAAAACAGACAAGCCACATATGGAACTTTTCCTTCATCAGTTGCCTCTATTCTAAACTAGGCGTTTCGAAGATGAGGCAGAACACGCTCTTAGATATACATATATATCATCATCATCGTTTAACGTCCGCTTTCCATGCTAGCATGGGTTATAATGTATATATATACATATACATACACACACACATTATTGTTGCTTGCTTTGTCTATCAGAAATGTAAAAGTGGTCACTCAGCAGATCCTTGTGTTAGATGTGTGTAAGAGTGTATTTAACATTCACTTTTCCATGCTTGCATGGGTCAGACAGAATTAGTTGAAGCAGATTTTCTATGCCCGGATGTCCTTCCTGTCACCAATTCTCAGCTGTTTCAAAGCAAGGTAATATTTCATCATGGTCAGACATGTTCTTGCAGAATATTGGAGACAAGTGACACTGCTTGTATGACAGTGACTTACATTTACATCTAGCAGGCAATGTCAAGACAAAGAGACTCAAACACTTTCACACACACACACACACACATGCATATACATACATATATATATATATATATATATATATGGACGAGTGGCTGTGTGGTAAGTAGCTTGCTTACCAACCACATGGTTCTGGGTTCAGTCCCACTGCATGGCACCTTGGGCAAGCATCTTCTACTATAGCCTTGGGCCGACCAAAGCCTTGTGAGTGAATTTGGTAGATGGAAACTGAAAGAAGCCTGTTGTATATATGTGTGTGTATATATATATATATATATATAATATATATATATGTATGTATGTGTGTGTATATGTTTGTGTGTCTGTGTTTGTTCCCCAACATCGCTTGACAACCGATGTTGGTGTGTTTACATCCTCGTAACTTAGCGGTTCGGCAAAAGAGACCGATAGAATAAGTACTAGGCTTACAAATAATAAGTCCTGGGGTCAATTTGCTTGACTAAAGGCGGTGCTCCAGCATGGCCGCAGTCAAATGACTGAAACAAGTAAAAAAAAAATGCTCTGAGAGCATAGCTGTGAGAATAAGAATAGGGTGGGCAAAGTTCAGAGAGCTCCTACCTTTGCTGGCAACAAAGGGCCTCTCTCTCAGAGTGAAAGGCAGATTGTATGATGACTGTGTGAACAGCTATGCTTATGCTACACAACAATGAAACATTGGCTGTGACAGCCAATGACATGCGTAGGCTTGAAAGAAATGAAACTAGTATGCTTCACTGGATGTGCAGTTTCAGTGTTCATGTTCGACAGGGTGTGAGCATCTTGAGAGAAAAGTTAGGCATGAAAGGAATCAAATGTGATATGCAAGAGAGACACCTGCACTGGTATGGTCATGTGATGCGTATGGATGAGGACAGTTGTGTAACAAAGTGCTGATCTTTTACTGTGGAGGGAACCTGTGTATGAGTTAGACCCAGGAAGACATGGGATGAGGTGGTAAAGCATGATCTTCAAACTTTGGGCCTCACAGAGACAGTGACTAGAGACCGAGACCTTTGGCAATATGCTGTGCCTGAGAAGACCTCAGGCCAAGTGAATTGTATCAAGCCAAGTGAAATTGTAGTCGTGGCCGATGCTGGTGTCACATAACTGGCACCTGTGCTGGTGACATGTAAAAAGCGTCTTTCAAGCATTAGTCCTCACAGAGGCAAAGTGGCCGATGCTGGTGGCACATGAAAAGCTCCTTTTGAGTGTTGGGCCTCATGAAGGCAAGATGCTTGCAAAAGTGATAGTTGGCAGGAGAAAGGTCTGGGAAATAAGCTGGATGGGGAAGAACTTCGTAGCCAAGTTCCCACAACTTTTGGAGTGTCATTAGTGAAACATGTGGTCAAGCATTGTCATGAAGAATGTTTGGCCCTCTTCTCTTGACCAGTCTGGGATGGAGAAGTAGCAGTTTTTCATTTATTTTGGCAGTTTCATGACAATATGTTTCTGCAGTAATGCTTTTCTGGGTTTTAAGAAGTTATAGTGGATGAGTCCAGCAGTACACCACCAAACAGTCACCATGACCTTTTTGAAAAGCTTAGGTGTTTAGGGAAGGTTTCTGGTGCTTCATTTTAGTCCAACCACTGTGAAGAACATTTTTTATTATTGTATAGAATCCACTTTTCATTACAAGTCACAATACAGTAGAGAAATCGATCGGTCTGGTTACAGAGAAGAAACGTTGAGCAAATTCCATATCTATGCATTTTCTGATTTTCATTCAAATTGTGTGGTACCCATTTGTTGAGCTTTTTGATTTTCTGATTGCATACAAATGGTTACAGGCAGTTTTCTGGTTAACTTGAAGTTCTTTTGCCAGTTCTGGAGTGGTTTTATATGGGTCTTCCTCAATGACAGTCTTTAATTGACCGTTATCGATGACAGATGGGCATCTACTACGCTCACAATCTTCAAGGCGCAGCTCTCCACTGCGAAATCGTTTAAACCATTTTCGAGCTGACCACTCACTGGTTATTTCCTTATTGATATCGTGAACAGTTCCAGCTGCTGTACGCCCTTTTTTAAAGTTGAATAGCAAAATTGCTCAAATATCGCACTTTGACAGTTCAATTTCAGATGATTGTAACAATGGTGAAAAAGATATCAATGTTAATTTATTGATGCAAGTCTGTGTCGGTATTATCAACCGCTTGTAAAAAAAAAAATGTTTAAAAAAATTGAGAACTCTGCAAAAATCCGGTACAAATTCTTCATGGCTCAAAATGTTACTTGCTTTTTACTCAACCCGATATTTTGTTTTCTCAGTGATATTGTATCTAAAACTCTGTATTCTATTATGACTTCCCTTTTTTGGCTTCTATTTCTAGCAGGTCAAGTACCCACTAACAGATATCCCTCTTTGGGTTGTTGCGGGCAGGAGGGAAGGGTAGGTTGATAGTGGTTGTTTAGTTCCAGATCCTGTAATCATCTTGCACTTTGTAAAAACCAGAATATATCCAAGGGTGCTGGAGATGAGGGTGGTAGGGGTGAAGGTAAACAAATTTGGATAAAAACATTTTATAAATGATAGCAAAACTCAAAACAGTTTCAGAAATTTTATTAATAGTTCTTCCTGATTTTGATGGTTTATATTGTATTAAAAATCACATCAAAATATCTTTAATGAAATTATATATATATATATATATATATATATATACATTCACACTGCTATAGGCATCAACTGTAGAATTTGTCAGTTTAAAAAAAAAATCAAAAACAAAGTAATTATCACATTTTTGGAAATAATAATAGCAACAAAAAAATTAAGTTAATTAAAAAAAAAAATTAAGTCCTTTTAATACATTTAAAAAATTAAAAGTAAAAAAAAGCATTAATTTCACCCTCAGTTGCAATGTAAAACAGGTTGTTATGTATGTGTGTGTGTTTGTTACTGTGAGTGGCAATTTAACTAGCAGTTACACATGCACGAATACATTTAACCTTTTAGCATTCAAAACAGCTACATCCAATTGCATCAAAGACACTGTTATTTGCTGTAATTAGCTATACCTCATATAGATGACACCTTACTTTGGCTAGGAAAATAAAACCCCAAAACCCCCCAATCTTTCATCACCCACACAGAGGAAATCATTATATTCCAATGAAAGAGCCTTTATACCACTAAGTCTTTTCTGACTTTGTAGTATGTTGAAGATCAAGCTTTAAAAAAAAAAAAAATTACTTGCACACTTAACATGGAAAGTTAAACCATACTGGTATACTTTTCATGGAAAGTTTTTAAAAGATGTTTTAAAGTTAAAAATTTAGATAAAAAATATACATATTGTGAAGATCATGTTAACTGGGACAGTTTTTACCCACAAGCTTGTTCAACCATAAGAAAAATATAGAAAACTATTAGTTACCTCGTCTTATTAATCATATTTGTGTATAGCAAAATTATGAATAATGCATTTTCCAATATGTTCAAATATTAATAGATTTTTTTAAAGACTTAACTCTTCTAATACCAACCCATCTAAAACTGCTCTTGGCTCCAAGACACAAAAACCCCATTTTAAAATGACTTGGATAAATACCTTCCATCAATATTCCATACCAGTTTATGTTTCAAATACCAGTTTAATAATGACAAATTTATGTTAAATAGATTCTTTGTTATTTTCAAAATTATTTGAAACAAAGACTGCATATTTCAACAGAAATATCGTAACAAAAGGATTAAATTATATTTTTAAAATCTGCGGCTCATTTAGATACCTTGTGTGCACCAACATATTCCTTATAGTAAACTATTTGAAAATCACTGCTGTACAGATATACTGTATAGATATATGCTGTACAAGAAATAGCAACTGTGCAGATATATGCTGTACTAGAAATAGCAACTGTACAGATATATGCTGTACTAGAAATAGCAACCAATGCTCTATCTTTAAAAAAGAAAAGACACATGGTAAATGTAGTCCTTGATAACATTGTCTGAAAAAACAAAATATGATCATAGACCGAGCATTTTTGACAGTAGGTCTGCATAGGATTTGATGAGAATGTTTTAAAATTTCTTTAGATATTAAAAGGAAAAACTTGGAAGTTAATTCACATATTCCTACATTTATAAAACCAGAAACATTGCATCCACACATGCAAGTCATGTCTATGCTTCTATAAACACAGATATTTTTTTTTTTTGCAAATACAGATTGTTTAGAATTGATGTTAATTTGGATAGACTATAAAAGGACTTCATGCATTATAGAAGTTCACATTGTTGATTCATCTATTATCATAAGTTTCTAAATTATTTCAGCCAATATTGAATCCTGATCCAAGAAAGATGTGTATAAGAAGTGAGATCAAGTGTAAACCTCAGTAAATATCGATACCAAAATACTTTCTATTCTTGGGTGCCATAAAAGAAACATTGGTGTTTAGTGATTATTATTAAGGTTATATGTCATTCAATGTGTATATAAGAAAAAGAGGTGACAAAGGAATAAATGCATATCTTATGAACTTCATTAGCTTACAGCTGTTTCCACTATAAGATGTAGTGGACTTATAGTTCAGAGCTAAATGAAGTGCATAAGATAATCGTTTATTCCTTTGTCATCTCTTTTCTTATTACTGCTCTGTACTTGACTAATGCTTTGTTTAGAGGCATACATATATTGAGTTGTACACCAGGTTAATATTGCAATGCCTAAGTGACATATATACACATATATATATTTCATTTAAGTATGGTGATACTAATAACCTGATATATATATACATATACATAGTGTTTACATCAATAGAGACATTTGTAAGTCATTAACCCTTTTGCATTCAGATTTCTCTGTCAAATACAATGTTTATTCACACTGATTTTAATTAGTCATGCATAACCTTGTAATATTGAGATTTCTATGACATGATTGTTTATTTGTAGAATAATATTGTAGAGTAAATGTGAGAGGCCAGATCTGGTCAGTTCGAAGATGAAACAAGTAAATTATTTTGGCCGGATGTGGTCAGTTTAAATGCTAAAGGGTTAAGGATATATGATAACCTAATTCCAACTAAGACTTTTAATGATAAATATCTGGTTGAATAAGCCAAGGTAAAATTTGAAGTCCCAGTTCACTACAACTTGATTAGACTTTATATGTATATCAAATAGTGGTATCAGAGTAAGAGAGTCACGGCTGCTGAGATAAAGTAAAAGATTACTAGGCAACAGTTAGTATTACTGACAATAGTATTGAGCTATGTTTGTAGTAAAGGCACTTTTCTTCAATGATCAGTTACACATAACTTGTAAATAGACATCATCACAAACTGCAGGAGTACTTAAAAATACAATCTTTTGTCAACTTACATTACTGCACAATGTGCCAACAGCTTCCACTATTTTGATATCTTACAATATCAACTTTTACAAGATTATCACGAGTGAAAGTTGGCCTATGTTGATCAACTTTTAACACAGGCACCCATTATTATTGTCTCAAACCCCGCTTTGTTTTTTCTTTGCCATCTGTTCAAAATATCTGTTACTTGTACAGTTGTTTCTCTTAAATACTTCAGTAGATACATTCATCATTACAACTCATTTGTACCTGTCCACTCCTCAACCTCACATTGCATACACTCAGTAACACATATGTACTTTCCTTTCTGGTCCTTAAACGAACCTTTTGTGGCTATTCTGATCACCTACTCCTAATTTCTGTCATCAGTACAACAAATCCAATACAGCTCGGGTAGTAAATCACAGCTAAGAAGCAAAATAGTTCCAAACCTAAGAGTGCCAAGATTCAAAAGTTGATTGATGATTGAAAAGTCATTCGGTTTTTATAACTCATTCAAAAATGAAGCTTGAGTGCAAAATGTTTTGTCTGAGTATAGATGGGTGGTGATGGTGTTGTGTTTTGCATGTGTATGTGACAGGGGGGTGTCTAATGCATATAATTTCAGTGGGATCTTCTCCTCAAATATTCCCCAAGTTCTGAGATTACATCTTTCTCTGGTAGGAGAGGTGAGCTGTACTTTACATCACACCTTTTCACAATGTTAAAACAATTCAATTTCTGGTCAGAAATGCTAATCTACTACAGGTTTGGCCCACTCATCTGTATATAGTGCTCCTGCTGCTGACAGTGACATATTGAACCATCACGATACCTGTCACTTAAGTCAATTAAGCCATTAATTAAAGACACAATGCAGTGTAAGGAGATGAATACTTATTTAGTCAACTATGGATTCTCTTGACATGGGCTGGATGCGGCAACATCCATGCTGGATGCTTCACACCTCCAAATAAGCATAATACTGATATCTGTTTTATTTATTCTATGTTTTATAACTACATTACTGTACACAGAGGCCTAAGTGAATTTTGAGAAACCTTGACCCAGGCACTGACATAACTTAGATACTGAAACAGTACCAAATATTTTTATAAATTCAACCTAAAACTTTGATTCATAAAATAAATGCAGTATGTTTAAATAAGATAGGAAAAATATAGAAATTGCATGATAAAAGCTTAGAACATCTAAATCTATTGTATTGAAGAAATATTTCCAGCTTTGCTCTATGTATAAGAATAGTTAATGTGGTATAGTTATTATTAAGGATGAATGGTAGTGAAAACCTAAGTGATTTTTGTGGTAACTATTTTATTGATATTACATTTGAGTGTAAATCAAAATAGGTTATTTAGGTATTTCTAGCCTTGAAAAGCTGAGACTTAACTAATTCAAAACCATGATTCTTTGGTAGGTGAATTGGCAAAACCACTTTAAAAGTTATGACACCTAAAATTGTTTCAGAGCAAAGTTAGAGATACGTTTTTATATAAAATTAAATCCTATCTTCTATAGTGTGTTATACAACTTGCCACATATATCAATTATTAAATGTTTAGAAGATATATGTTCAAGATATTAACTGATGATATACAATCAGTCTTACTGAGAGAGAAAAATAATACTTATTCTTAACATATTTAATGCACTGATCATCAAATATTTAATTAGAAACATGACAAACATTTTAATCATTATGATTAAACCAAATCATAAAACAATATTAGTCACTGAGTTAATGTATTTTCTCATCACATACATGTATCAAAATTAGAATTTTCAAATTGATGGTAAATCTCTGAGTAATTAACCATAGACATTTATTTTTATTTGAGAGGAAAATGCCTGGTTTTGAACTGAAGCTGATGTAACCCAGATAGATTGAAATCATGATCCTTTCATTATTAAATAAACATATTCTCTCTAGCAGGTTAGGAACACATTCTCATAGAGAAATAATTAACTCAGATTTTCTATGTTATGTAAATGCTTCACCATATCTACATCATAAAATGCTTTAGTCTGTATATGAACTGATTTATAAAAAAATGTCTGACTGAAAAGCACAGCATATAGTTCTAACCACATAAAGCCTTTAGCATTCAGATTACTCTATCAAATGTAATGCTTATTTATTCACAATATTTTGATTTAATTCTGGATTATCTTGTAGCTTTAAGATTTCAATGATGTGATTGTTTATTTTTAACATGTCACTACAGGATAGTGTGAGAGGCCTGATCTGGCCACTTAGAGCATAAAACAGAATATTTGGGCTGAACATAGCTGGTTTAAATGCTAAAACTATTGAGACCTGGCTAGGATGAAATCACAACTCCACAGGAGTTGGATACCCCAAATTATTTTAGAGTAGTTTAGAAATACTTCCTTATATAGAAGTGTTTTAATAATACAGTTGATTATAAACAGAGGCGCATACAAACATGTAATGTGCTATGGCGTATTGTGTTAGGTAGTGTGAAATTCATGTGTTGAAATGTAATGTAGTGACAAAGGGTACCCTAAACAAGATTCCAATATGGTAAACAGTTTTGGATTGAATAAATGCCTATTTTTAAATAAGTTGTATGAACAAGAGAGTTTTATGAGAACATAGAAGAGATTTAGTACACACAACAAAAACACATGTATGATATTATTTAATTTGATTAAGAAGAGATGCATAGCCACTACAACTCTTTGAGACTAGGAAGATTAATGTGATTGATGTTTGGTTAGAAAAATTCTGCATGAATCGGGAGAGGGTTCCAAATTATTACGGTAGTGGGAAATAAGGTCTGCGTTGACATAGGGCCAGGATAATAAGTAGAGAGCAGTAGAAAAGGAGAGAGAGAGAGAGAATATGTGTCTGTATGTATGGTTGATATCACAGAGTTTGCATTTCAAAATAATTCAGTCACAAAACCCACACACATATGCTGTCCTCCTTTCATTTTACTTTGTCATCTCAGTGGTAGTGTGTGTGTGTGTGTATATATATATATGAGAGAGAGAGAGAGAGAGAAAGGCAAACAATGACAATGGATTTATGGCATGGCATCGGTACATTTATTTGTGATGTGTAGTGAGATATGGTATTCTTTGGTTATTACTTTTAAGTTCATCTTTATAGATTTTCTATAGAATCCAGAGCCAGCACTGCAATTGATATCTATGGTGACTATTACTGTTTAGCTCCAGGTCAGGCCTGATTGAGCAGAACTATGATCAGAGACATTCCAGTTGTGACCATCCTGTCCTTTTCAATAATAATCCTTTCTACAATAGGGACAAGGCCTAAAATGTCGACTGGTACTTAATTTATCGACCCTGAAAGGATGAAAGGCAGTGTCGACTTCGGCAGAATTTGAACTCAGAATGTGAAAACGGGTGAAATACCGCTAAGTATTTTGGCCAGCATGCTAACGCTTCTGCCAGCTCACCACCTGATTTCAAATTTTGGCACAAGGCCAGCAATTTCATGGAGGGGATAAGTCGATTACACTGACCCCAGTACTCAACTGGTACTTGTTTTATTGACTCCGAAAGAATGAAAGGCAAAGTTGACCTCAGCAGAATTGTGCAGACGAATGACATGCCGCTAAGCTTTTTGATCAGTGTACTAACGACTCTGCCAGCTCGCCACCTTAACAATAATAATAATAATCCTTTTAATTATAGGCACAAGGCCTGAAATTTTGGGGGAGGGGACCAGTCGATTACATCGACCCCAGTACTCAACTGGCTCTTATTTTATCGACCCCAAACAGATGAAAGGCAAAAATCAACATTGGTGGAATTTGAACTCAGAACATAAAGACGGATAAAATGCCACTGAGCACTTCGTCTGACATGTTAAAGATTCTGCCAGCTTACCACCATAATGATAATAATAATAATAATAATAATAATAATAATAATAATAATAATAATAAATAATGTTTCTAATATAGGCATAAAGCTTGAAATTAAAAGGAAGTGGGTTAGTTCATTAAACTGCCCCAAGTATTCGACAGGTACTTTACTTTATAGATCCTAGAGGGATGACAGACAAAGTTGCCCATGGTGGGATTTCAACTCAGGACATAAAGAACTAGAAGAAAAGTCATTAAACATTTTGTCCAATGAGCTAATAATAATAGTAGCAATCATTTTTAACATAGACACAAGGCAAGAAATTTGGAGGCAAAGAAACACACAATTTTACCAAGTTTAGTACTTGACTGGTACTTTATTATATAAACCCCAGAAGGATAAAAGGCAAAGTTAAATTTGGTGGGATTTGAACTCAGAATGTAAAGAGCTGGAACAAGTACCACAAATCATTGTGTGTAACACTAATGATTCTGCTGCAGATTTCTAGCATTGGTACACGGTTACTAATTACGGAAGAAAATGTAGTCAATGAATCAATCTACAGATAGATGGAAAGTAATATAGGCTTTGACAGGATTTGAACACAGAACATAGAGGATACAACTCAATCTCCCAACCCATTTCATTTGCCAGGCTATCATTTCCACCTCGTAATTATAATAATAATATACTTCACATCACATGATTTGGGGAATGGCTATAGTAGATTCTACTGACTCCAGTAGTTGAATGATACTGTATTCTATCAAGACCAAAAAGGATGAAAGAAAAAGTCTATACTCTATGATGGAAAAGGAAGAGGGAAAAAAAGGATTATGAAAAGAGAGAGAGAGAATAATTAGCTGTCAGCCAGCATGTGAGTCACACAAGCAGACAGTGAAAAACAGGGTGGATAGAAGAAAGACTGAAAGATAAGAAAGGAGAAATGGAAGTAAGAAGGATAGAGCTCTACAATGTAGAAGGGGAATCAGAGAGGTAACATGATAAAATAAATCAGGTGGAAGGAGTAGGCAGTAGTTGCATTAAGAGCTATGGAAAGAGAAAGAAAGTTATATAAAAAGGGGAGGATGAGACAGATAAATAGATGGGTGGGAAAAGTATTGGAAAACAGTAACAAAAATAAAAAGAAGGAACAGAGACAGAAGCGTAAGAAAAAAATGGATCAAGGCTTGAAACAAAAATATTAAGAATTACCGAAAAGAGACATAAATAAACTTCATCATTTTTGGTGGGTACTATACCAGCAATAAGCGTAAAACTATTTTTAAACTGGGAACAATTCAATCAAAAAGATAATGATGAAAGGCAAAATTGACCTTGACAGAATTTAAACTCAGAAAACAAAGAAATATCACTAAGCCTTTTGTCTCACATTTTAACAATTCTGCCAGCTGCTACCTGAATAATGATAATAATAATAATAATAATGATAATAATAATAATAGTAGTAGTAGTAGTAGTAGTAGTAGTTTCAAATTTTGGTATAAGGCCAGCAAGTTTCAGGGGTAAGAGTAAGCCGATTCCACTGACCCCAGTACTTAACTGATACTTTATTTTACTTACCCTGAAAAGAGGAACGGCAAAGTTGACCTTTGCGGGATTTGAACTCGGAATATATAGAGCTGGAGCAAATACTGCAAAACATTTTCTCCAATCTTCTAACAATTCTGCTACAGACCATAACTAATTTCATTGGGCCCTTGCTATTTCACCAACACAGGCAATCATTCATTTCTTCACAACCTTCATATTTCATGGACACAGATCATCACTAGTTTACTTGGACCCTAGATAATAATTGTTCCACCCTTAAGAAATTTGTTCAACATTTCAAAAAATTTGGTCCCATTATATTTCTGGATCTGCTCAATATGAAGGTTCCTACTTCAGCTTTTTACCTTATTATTCAAAGTTTCCTTTCTATTTGATTAAAACTCAGGTTTTAATCAAATCTTGACTAGGATTTGTTTTTGTTCATTTTGTTTTGCTTTTATTTGGTTATTTTTACATCGGCAACAGTTCAGATTTACAACAGACATCGTGTGTTTATTTTTTTGGTGGTGACGGACATGGTGGTGTTTGTACTATTTTACTGGTTTCAGTCACTGGACTGTGGTTATATGTTGGGACACTTGTTTCAAGGGTTTCAGTCAATCATAAATCAACCCCCATACTTGTCTTAGTCCGGTAATTATCTTATCAATCCCTATTTATTGAATGGTTAAGTTACCATTTGGTGTAAAAGAACACAACTTGAAGCAAACTAAACACACAAACATACACACATAATGAACTTCAGCACAGTTTCTGTCAAACCAAATTCCACACACAAAGCAGTGCTCAACTTGTGACTGCAGTAGCCACTTGCCAAGGTGTCATGCAGTGGAATCAAACACTGAACTACTTGGATAGAAAAGAACTTCCTAAACTACCTGGCTAGACTTTCATCTACTCATTTGTGTGTGTGTGTGTGTGTGTGTGTGTGTGTGTGTGTGTGTGTGTGTGTGTGGTTCTATTGTTTTCTTTTTAAAGTATCTTACAATCCATCATATGAAATCCCCTGAGAAAATTAAAACAAAGTTTTATCCCTGAAGTCATCAATGCAATTATCAAAAACTGAGACCCTTGGTTTTTGTTTTTTTTTTTTACCTTTCTATTTCTCACCTCTCAAAAAAAAAAAAAAATCATGATCTTGGTTTGCATCCAATAATAATTATATTATTATTATAATTATTATTTTTTTCCACTTTGTAAACTGACAGCATGTTAATGAACAAGCATATTTAACCATTGATAGAAAATCCAATACATAACCAATATGCATTTAGTAAACTCTGTGTGTGTGTGTGAGTGTGTGTTTGCATGCTCATGTGTGTGTATAAATATATATTTTGAACAAAGTATATTTAAACCAATAATTCATTGGTTGGTTGTTGTATGATGATGAATGCAGATTTGACAATTGTTTCTTGTCTCTTAGGTTGAGACTATCCCTACAAATGATTTAATCTTTTGTATTTATTTTTATTGTTCTTCATTCATTTTATTTTCTTCTTTCTTTTTCAGATTAGTAGCATAATATTTTACCAATGTCTCTTTTTTTTCAGTATCTGAATTCTGATTGATAATATATCAATATGCAATACATACATAAACATGTATATATATAAATATATATATATATATGAATATATTTTGTTTTTCTTCTTCAATATTATCTCATAGATTTAATAAACATTAGAAAAATTTTAAAAAAAAAGCTGATTGCATATTTAACCATATTTTTTCAAGAGAGTTGTTTTGATATCAATACAATAAAGTTGCAGAGTTATCAAACTTTCTTTTGTGAAATCATTAACTGACGAGAGGAAAAACAGACATGATTGGTTAGTTTCTAACTAATCTTCCCTCTGTCTTGTTCTTTGAGTGAATCAGATGTTTCTGATGACAAAGTGTGGTTGGAGAGAACTTGAGAGTTGTGTTCCGATAGATGGTTTGTCAGAGAGTCTTTTCCGGTAAATTTCTTCCCACATCTTTGACAACTAAATAAAAGGCCTCCGTGATGACGCTTCAGGTGGATCTTCAGCGTGCTGTTCTGTGCAGTAGCATATTCACAGAAAGTACATTTGAAAGGTTTCTCACCTGTTGAAGAAATAAAAACAATGAGAGAGAGACACAGAGAGAGATAGAGGGAGAAAGAGAAAATAGACCGAAATCAATTATCACACTGATCTAACTAAAAGGTGTATAAACCATGGCTGTGTGGTAGGGAGCTTGCTTCCTAACCACATGGTTCCGAGTTCAGTCCCACTGCATGGCACCTTGGACAAGTGTCTTCTACTATAGCCTCAGGCCAACCAAAGCTTTGTGAATGGATTTGGTAGAAGGAAACTGAAAGAAGCCTGTCATATATATATATATATATGTGTGTGTGTGTGTGTGTGTGTGTGTGTCTCCCTATCACTGCTTGACAACTGGTGTTAGTGTGTTTACGTCCTGTAACTTAGTGGTTCGGCAAAAGAGACCGATAGAATAAGTACTAGCTTTAAAAAAAGAAATAAGTCTAGGGGTTGATTTGTTTGGATGAAAGTCCATGAAGGTGGTGCTCCAGCATGGCTGCAGCCAAATGACTGGAACAGGTGAAAGAAGAAAAAAATAAAAAATAAAAGGATGTATGCATTTGTGTACTTTGATGTGTGTATATATGCAGGTAACCACACAAAAGGTATCAAGCTAGACCAGGTTGACAAAAATAACCCTTTAGCATTTAAACTGGCCATATATGGTCAAAATATTCTACCTGTTTTATGTTCACACTGACCAGATCCAGCCTTTTCAACCTACCCTACAATGTCATTCTAAAAATAAACAATCAGATTATTTGAAATCTTGAAGCTATAAGATGATGCATATAAGATGGTACATTTGCAAGTGGTATTACATGTGTTAAAACATTTTGCTATCAATATACCTTCACTTTCAAATTTCTAAGATTAATTTAATTTTCTGGTCTATTAAATTCCTTTTTAGATGATTGGACATCAACAATATTTCAACCCCACAAATAGGTGTGGATGTGGCTGCGCAGGTGAGAAGCTTGCTTCCTGACCATGTGATCTTGGGTTCAGTTCTACTCTCTGGCACTTTGGGTAGCTGTCTTCTACTTTAGATCCAGGTTGACCAAAGCCTTATGAGTAGATTTGGTAGCCAGAAACTGAAAGAAGCCTATTGTGTGTGCATGTATACATATAAATATGTATATATGTGTGTGTGTGTGTGTGTGTGTGAGAAACCCCCTTTGGTCATGAATGACCATGGGATTGCATCTAGAAAATTCCCCTTTGAGACACAAGTCCGGGCAAGATTGTTTGTGGAAGACCAGCAGTCGCCCATGCATACCAGCCACCCTTCTCCATGCCATCGATATTATCCAAGGGAATGGCAAGGGCCAATACAGTTTGGCACCAGTGACATCGCAACTCATTTCTACAGCTGAGTGAACTGGAGCAATGTGAAATAAAGTGTTTTTCTCAAGAACACAACACACAGCCCGGCCCAGGAATCGAACTCACTACCTCATGATTGTGAGCCCAATGCTCTAACCACTGAACCACTTAAGATTCATTACAGCTGTTTCAGACATGTTTTTTGTTAATGAATAAATTAATTACATCACCTTTTTCTTTAGGTGAATTAAAATTAAGATAAAATTTAATATTCAGGATTTTTCACACACAGAATATAGAATACATATTTTACTCTCTCATCTCTCTGTCTCTGTCTCTCTCTCACACACACACACGTGCATGTGTGTATATGTGTGTTTCTTATTTCTTTACTGCCCACAAGGGGCTACACACAGAGGGGACAAACAAGGACAGACAAAGCAGTTAAGTCGATTACATCGACCCCGGTGTGTAACTGATACTTAATTTATTGACCCCGAAAGGATGAAAGGCAAAGTCAACCTCAGCAGAATTTGAACTCAGAACGTAATGGCAGACGAAATACTGCTAAGCATTTCGCCCGGCGTGCTAACGTTTCTGCCAGCTCGCCGCCTTAGAACACACAAATATGTGTGTATATGTGTGTTTCTGTGTACCCTATGTTAACATCATGGGCTGGTTGTAAGCAAGTATCACCGTCATACAACCAATATTGTTCATTTCCAATCTTCCATGAAAATATAATGTATAGGGAAATATTACTTTGTTTGGAAAGCAGGTCGACAACAGTAATAAGGATCACTGGTCATAGGAAATCTGTCTCAACAAATTCCGTCTGATCCATGCAAGCATGGAAAAGCAGATGTTTAACGATGATGAAGATGATGATTTTTATAATCAGGAGTCTTGATCCTGAACAGATAAAAATAAGTCACCTGATTGTGGGAACTGGTCAAATTGATAACAGTATAATGCAGACACACACACACACACACATGTGAGGTTAATAACCTTTAAAATTATAAACTTAATGACAATTCATTTAGCATTCTGTAATGCTTAAAATAAATTTTCTTATTAAATTACTCTAGCGAATATTTTACAAATAGTTAGTTATATACAATAACAATTAGTTATATACAATTAGGTCATTATAAATGTTGTGGAATATTATATTAAAGAAAAACGGATTTTCAGGAGAGTAAATAAGAAAAATAAATAAACAATTTACATGCTTGAAACAATAATGCTTTTGTTAGCTGCATTCGCATAGTGCAATTTGATAATGAAAATAACATTGTTATTGTTGATAGTTAAAAATGATACAACAATGACTGCTATAATATCTCTGTGCTTTGTTATTATTTCAATTTTATTTTTGAAATATGTGTTTGTTTCTTATAGAATTAATATTCATAGTTAATTTTTCTGAGGCCACTTGCAGTGTGACGTTACAATTGTAAAAAGGATTTGACATGAAGATAGTGAGAAAAACAAAATACTCTATAAAATAGGATATTATTTGAGCTAGTGATGGACATGTCAAGTGTGTGTATGCCTGCCTGCCTGCATGCATGCATGCATGCATACATACATACATACATACATACATACATACATACATACATACATACATATACTAAAAGAAAAGTTTAAATTCTGGTCATAGAGTTACCAGAATTTAAATTTTTGTGTTAATAATTACTGCTCTATTCGTTAGATTGTGCTCCTTTCCTGATATAAGTTTTATTGACTACTAGCAGAAATACCCGGCGTTGCCCGGGTTAAAGAGAATAATGAAATCTAAAAACGCTGTCTAGACTACGCATCATCTTTATATATAGAGATGTATATACACACACGCACCCAAACACACGTATATATATATGTATATCAATATAAATATATGAAAGTCAATGAAGTTTCGTAAAAGGTGATCATGTACATACTTTCTTGCTGTTGTGATTATAACACCTCATTGTAAACTATGTTCCTTGTTTTCCCTTGTGGAGCATATACAAATAGGTTTTTTGTTGCTGCCCACTCTTGAGCAGCCAACATACAGTTGTCCATGTGAGAAGCAGGGCTCTTCCAAGAGAAGACCAGCTACAGACAGTGTTTGACCCTGATATTTGTTTATGGACATGGCAAAAGTCACACGAAGGGGGAATTGTAGTCTTCTGAATGTAAAAGGAATGTCTGCTCCTGATGGAGTAAGAGTAATTCTTGGAATAAAGACGTCATCCCCTTTTGCACATCCAGAAAGAATGGTAGCCTCGATAACGTGTGACATCATTTTCTAAATAATGCTCATCTGTTATGTTTGGGTTAAAATTTCATCAACATCAAAAATATATGAATTTTCATGGGAGTTATGGCCGTTATGCAAAGAATATAATTTCCAAATTTCATAAAGATCCATTCAGTACTTTTGACGTAGTTTTGGATAAGAAAACAAATGACTAATTTGTGTGTTTGTGTGCATGTGTATGTGTGTGTGATGGGTGTATATATGTATAGATATCTGTATGCATGTATATATGTATATATGTGTACATATTACATGTACATCTATATATATATATATGTATACATATACATGTATGTATAGATTTATATATATATACATATACGTGTACATCTATATGTATACATATACATCTCTCTCTCTCTCTCTCTGAAAGTATCTGTCATTACAGTATCGAAATGGTGTACATATACATGTATATGTATACATATACATCTCTCTCTCTCTCTCTCTCTCTTTCTGTCTCTCTTTCTCTCTCTGTGAAAGTATCTGTCACTACAGTATCGAAATGTGATTGTTTCAGTTAGTGGAATAGTTTCATTTTTAAAGTGAAAGTATTTGACATGAGTGTTTTTGTTTCACTTTTGACACGTAATACTTAAATAGTGGAGGAGATATTATGTTGCCGTGTGCTCGAACTCTGCAAGAAGTTAATAATTTTTTTTGACTAAAACACAACTGGAACCCTAAGTAAGGCATGTGTAAAATTTGAATGAAATTGGTTGCGTAGTTCTCGAGTTTTAGGGATTCACAGACAGACAGACAGACAGACAGACAGACACACATTCTCATTTTTATATATATAGATATATATTTATATACATATATTCTTTTACTTGACTGCAGCCATGCTGGAGCACTGCCTTAAAGGATTTTTTCTTAGTTGAAGAAATCGACCCCAGGACTTATTCTTTGTAAGCCTAGTACTTATTCTATTGGTTTCTTTTGTCAACAGACCATGTCTCACTTGTAAGTTTGTTTGCTTAGTTTCTATGGCTGGATGCATTTCCAAGTACTAGCCACTTTACAGAGTGTAGTGGGACCGTTTTATCATAACCCCAGCAGTAGATAGGACTGGGGTGAGAGAGCGATAGATAGCAAAAGGTGGATATATGTGAGTGAATAATGGATGTTGTTACCAAAGGGTCAATGGAGAGTACAGATAGTGTGTGTGTGTGTGTGTGTGGTGTACATGCAGGTCTGAGGAGATCCCTTAAGTATATACTTCAATGTGGTGAGAGAGTCAGGGTGAGAAGGAAGAAAGATGGTAGAGTGGAGTATTATAGAGAAGGTTAGCTAAATCCTACAGCACCCCCAGTTACACTGAAAGTAATGCACAGAGAGTTGAAGAGATCCACAGCTATCCTTTATCATATCAGTTTCAAATTTTGGCACAAGGCCAGCAATTTATCAGGAGAGAGTATGTTGATTACATCAATCCCAGTGCTCAGCTGGTACTTATTTTATCGACACTAAAAGGACGAAAGGCAAAGTTTACCTCGGTGGATTTTGAACTCAAAACATAACAACAAATGAAATGCCACAAATCATTTTGCTCGGCGTGCTAATGATTCTGCCAGCTTGCCATCTTGCTATTCTTTATCATATTGGCAGCATAGTACAGTGAGGATGAGAAGAGAGAATGATTGAAAGATGAGCTATAGGGGTATGAGTCCCAGAGGCATGATAAAGGCAAGGGTGATAGAGACATGGATGACATTGGTAAGGGTGACAGAGAGGAGAGCCATAGGCATGTTAGAAGGATTAGATGCTCTTAAGGAGGTTAAAGATAGTTTACACATACATATACATACATGTATAGAGTTTTATGTTTTGGTTGGTAAAATGATGTGTTCAATGCATTCATTAATCTAGAAGTGTACAGAATTAGGAATACAAATCTATACCCAAAAGCTTCGTAGAAGCAGTCTTGACCGGGTGATGAAAATACTTAAAAACATCATTTTTCAGTGCAGTAGAGTCACCCATACAAAGCTGGCAGCATGAAACCATCAAATATGTTTCTGCATCATTGGCACCCGCCCCGCCCCGCCACACATGAGGAGTTCAGAGCTTTTTGTGCCCCTAGAAAGACTCTTTGTTTCAGTATGACTGATAGGGTATTTGTTGAGGATTTAAGTAATTGAAATTAAATATTTTTGTTTAAGGACAGAACAAGAGCAATATGAGAAGCAAAAAGACACTTTACCTGTGTGAATACGAATGTGAACTTTAAGATGACTGCGTTCTACGGTTGAATAATCACATTGACCACATTTGAATGGCTTCACACCTGTATAAAAGAAAAGGTAGAATCTGTAATACTTAGACTTCTGAGTTCAATCTCAGCAACATCAAATTCAGCTTCCATCATGCCAGGTTAATAAAATTAAAGTACAAGTCAAGTGCTGAGGTTAATAGAAATCACATTGTGTGTGTGCTCTCTCTCTCTCTCTCTCTCTCTCTCTCTCTCTCTCTATATATATATATATATATATATATATATATATATATATATATATATTCTTTTACTTGTTTCAGTCATTTGACTGTGGCCATGCTGGGGTACTGCCTTTAGTCAAACAAAGCAACCCCAGGACTTATTCTTTGTAAGCTTAGTACTTATTCTATCAGTCTCCTTTACTGAACCGCTAAGTTACAGGACGTAAACACACCAGCATTGGTTGTCAAGTGATGTGTGTGTGTGTGTGGAGGGTAACAGACACACACACAAAAACATACATATATGTTTGTGTGTGTGTGTGTCTGTTTCCCTCCCCACACACACACGATGATGATGAGATATATATATATACATATATCATCATCATCATCATCATCATCGTTTAACATCCGCTTTCCATGCTAGCATGGGTTGGACGATTTGACTGAGGACTGGTGAAACCGGATGGCAACACCAGGCTCCAGTCTAATTTGGCAGAGTTTCTACAGCTGGATGCCCTTCCTAACACCAACCACTCAGAGAGTGTAGTGGGTGCTTTTACGTGTCACCCGCACGAAAATGGCCATCCTCGAAATGGTGTCTTTTATGTGCCACCCGCACAAGCCAGTCCAGGGGCACTGGCAACGATCTCGCTCGAAAATCCTACGGGAGCCAGTCAGGCGGTACTGGCAACGGCCATGCTCAAAATGGTACATCTCATGTGCCACCCGCACAAGAACCAGTCCAGGGGCACTGGCAACGATCTTACTTGGCTTGCCGGGTCTTCTCACGCACAGCACATTTCCAAAGGTCTCGGTCAGTAGTCATCGCCTCGGTGAGGCCCAATATATATATATATATATATATATATAAATATGATGGACTCGCCCGTCAATTTCGATGTATGAGGCTCCGACAACATTTTCTTTGTCAACCATAATGCTTATGTTGATTGTGATATATATATATACATATATATATGCTCATATTTTTGTGGATGTTTGTATGAGCAAGGTACTCATGCCATGCAGCTTGCCTGAGGGTGTTTATACATCCATACCAGTTAACAGTTATTTCTAATACTTTTCTCTCTGGATTGCGTGTTTGTTTCTCTTTTTCTCATCTGTGATTTTATTTTTCATCTTCTCTATAATGAAAGATATTTCCTCCGTCTGGCTGCTTTTCTCTCTACAGAACGGAAAGTTACATTGCAGAACAGTAATTTTAACGAGTTGTATTTATTTATCACCCGACGAGATACATCTGCATCACTGGATGCTCCTGAATCAGTTGTTGAGTGTCCCACCCAAGAGGAATCAATGCTAGATGTGCGAAAACAACTGTCGTGATTAATAAATTCTCGTGCTATATATTTATTTATATATACACCCTAACAGTTGAGGGAACCCGTGGAAGAGGTAGGCCCAGGAAGACCTGGGCTGAGGTGGTGAGGCAAGACCTTCGTACATTGGGCCTCACCGAGGCGATGACTACGGACCGAGACCTTTGGAAATGGGCTGTGCGTGAGAAGACCCGGCAAGCCAAGTAAGATCGTTGCCAGTGCCCCTGGACTGGTTCTTGTGCGGGTGGCACATGAGATGCACCATTTTGAGCGTGGCCGTTGCCAGTACCGCCTGACTGGCTCCTGTAGGATTTTCGAGCGAGATCGTTGCCAGTGCCCCTGGACTGGCTTGTGCGGGTGGCACATAAAAGACACCATTTCGAGCGTGG
Source organism: Octopus bimaculoides (assembly GCF_046866305.1). Taxonomy (NCBI): domain Eukaryota; kingdom Metazoa; phylum Mollusca; class Cephalopoda; order Octopoda; family Octopodidae; genus Octopus; species Octopus bimaculoides. Next base: position 18,691,946 of record NC_142947.1, read on the forward strand.
CCGTTTTCGTGCGGGTGACACGTAAAAGCACCCACTACACTCTCTGAGTGGTTGGCGTTAGGAAGGGCATCCAGCTGTAGAAACTCTGCCAAATCAGACTGGAGCCTGGTGTTGCCATCCAGTTTCACCAGTCCTCAGTCAAATCGTCCGACCCGTGCTAGCATGGAAAGCGGACGTTAAACGATGATGATGATGATATATATATATATATATATATAATTCTCGTGCTATATATTTATTTATATATATATATATATATATATATATATATATATATATATATATACTCTTTTTTACTTGTTTCAGTCATTTGACTGTGGCCATGCAGGAGCACCGCCTTTAGTCGAGCAAATCGACCCCAGGACTTATTCTTTGTAAGCCTAGTACTTATTCTATCGGTCTGTTTTGCCGAACCACTAAGTTACGAGGATGTAAACACACCACCATCAGTTGTCAAGCAATGGTGGGGGGACAAACACAAACACATATACACACACATACATATATATAAATACATATATACGACGGACTTCCTTCAGTTTCCGTCTACCAAATCCACTCACAAGGCATTGGTCAGCCTGAGGCTATAGTAGAAGACACTTGCCCAAGGTGCCACGCAGTGGGAATGAACCCTGAACCATGTGGTCGGTAAGCAAGCTACTTCCCACACAACCACTCCTGCACCCATATATATATATATATATTCATATCTAAATATGATCATAAAAAATATAACTATAATAAAGGGCGGTGCAGAACAACAGTTGTATGCTAGAAATAGACGCCCAATAGACTACAAACCACTTAAGTTATTACTTTGTTACCATTAAGTTTTATGTGAGGAAAATGGACAGAAAGGATTTAATGAATATTGTGGACGCCCTTTATTATAGTTATATTTTTATAATTATACTTAAAAATTAACCAATATGGTCTTGTTGGTATGCAGGCCATTGATACATCATTAAATAATGACTTTATCTTAATAAATGATATATATATATATATAAATATTCATATGTATATTTATATATTGTTGTATTTCGGGATGGTCATTTTTTCCCTCAAACGTATGTTTATATATATATATATATATATATATATATATGGAGAGAGAGAGAGAGAGAGAGAGATCAAAACAGTTTAATTCAAATTTGTTGGTACTCTTGAGTTTCAAGTGTGATGCTAGTTGTCAGCCATTTTGAATTTGATTGACAGAAGTTTATTGTTATTACCATAAGGCGGGCTGTGAGTGGTGGAGGTGGGTTACGCGGTGTTGTGGTTTGATGTTGGTATATGGTTAACAGTTAGTTGGAAAATATCACATGGTAAACAGGAAATTGATCACGTGGAGGACAGGAAATAGACCACATGGCAATTAAGAACTTGGTGAGGTTGTCGGGGAGGAAGTAGGAAGGGGAGGCATGTGCAAATATTATAGCTCTATATGTGGGTGTGTCCATATAAATGAATATGCATGTGTGCATGTGTATGCATATGCACATGTAGATGTGTGCACACATGCATGTTTGTCCAAGTGTATGTGTGTGTGTGCATGTGCACAGACATTCATGCCCATGTACAGATGCGCATGCTTACATCAATATATGCATACATGCAAAACTATATGAGCGTGTCTACTCACCCACATATAGAACTATATAATTACACATGCTGCCCCTTTCTACTTACCCCACTCCAACAACCTGACAGATTTCCTAATCATCATGTGGCCTGTTTCCTGTCTTCCACGTGGTCAATTTCCTGTTCACCATGTCATATTTTTCAACTAACTGTTACCTATATAACCACAACCAATTGCAGCCCACCTTATAGTAATAAGGATCAACTTCAGTCAGTCAAATTCAAAATAGCTGACAACTAGCATCATGCTTGAAATTCAAGAGTACCAATGAATTTGAATCAAACTGTTTTGATCCATACATGAAGAGAACATATGGTAGTTTTGCTGGGTCTGTTGCTTGAAAAAAGTGCTTTAATTGATCTGTACACCATTTAAAGTTAATATACATATATGTGTATGCCTGTGTGTGTGTGTCTGTGTACATGAGAGAACCTGTGGAAGAAGTAGACCCAGGAAGATCTTGGAAAGACCTGGCAAATCAAGTGAGACTCTCACTGTGGCCTATGCCAGTGCAGCATAACCAGCCCGTCTAAGAGTACCCTTCAATCATTGGGCAATAAACTGCACTTGCGAAGACCTGTTGAGTCAAGTGAAGTCATTGTCGTCGCTGATGACAGTACTGCCTGATTTGCACCTGTGCTGGTGGCATGTGAAAAGCACCATTTGAGTGTGAACGTTGCCAGTGCCACCTGACTGGTCCCATGCCGGTGGTACGGAAAAAGCACCATTCGAGAGTGGTTGTTGCCAGTGTTGCTTGACTGGCTCCTGTGCCAGTGGCACGTAAAAAGCACTATTCAAGCGTGGTCAATGCTAGTACTGCTTGACTGGCCCTCGTGCTGGTGGCATGTAAAAAGCACCCACTACACTCTTGGAGTGGTTGGCATTAGGAAGGGCATTCAGCTGTAGAAACTTTGTTAGATCAGATTGGCGCCTGGTGCAGCCTTCTGGCTCACCAGCCATCAGTCAAACTGTCCAACCCATGCCAGCTTGAAAAGCAGATGATGACAACGACGACGATGATGATGATATATATATATATATATATATGCATATTCACACATATATATATATATATATACATGATACAAGCATATTATGTATGTACACACATACACACACACACACACACACAGAGGCATACACATGTATATTAACTTTAAATGGTGTACAGATCAATTAAAGCACTTTTTTTCAAGCAACAGACCCAGCAAAACTACCATATGTATCAGTAGTTATTTACAAAGCAAGGCAAGGCAAGGACAAAAGGTGCTGTCACTACTCGTGACAAAAATCGGGTGACTAGCTTGCTGTAAATGTAATATAATTAACTTCAATTCAAACAATGCTTTCTCAAGTGTAAGTTATGTATAATTTTAGCTTTTTCACTGATGTTGCCTCTCTGTTTTGTTGGAATTTTACATGCTTAATTGCCATACTACTATAGGAAATAGAGCTTTCTACAAATCTGAACACTCACATAGTTGGAGAACTGGCTGAATTGGACTTGTGTTGTGTTCAAATTCAAAAACTGTATATGAGGGATTATTTTCAGCTTTTGTTGTGCAGTATCATCAGACCATTATTTTGGAATATTTTGCTTCCTTTATTCCAAACCTTGCACCCAGTGTTCAAATCATATGAGAGTTACCTTCACCTTTCATACTCCTGGGATCAATAAATAAATACCAGTCAAGTACTCTGGGTAGCTCTTCATTTTTTTGTGTCTGTCTGTTACTTTCTTTCATAATTAGCTCCTAGTTAGTTGACAAGTGGTGTTTTCAGAAACTTTTCTTTCCATTAAACGAGAGAACATAACTGGTTTCTTTAGGTGCTAATTCTTTTTTTATTTGTAGTTGTAATAGTTGAACATAGAACCAAGTTATTAAAGACTCCCTTTGATCATGAATGACCATGGAATTGCACCCAGAAAGTTCCCCTCTGAGACACAAGTCCGGACAAGGTTGTTTATGGAAGACCAGTAGTCACCCATACATACCAGGCTCCCCTCTCCATGTCACTGATGTTATCCAAGGGAATAGCAAATGCTGATACAGCTTGGTACCATTAATGTTGCAACTCATGCCTACAGCTGAGTGAACTGGAGCAACGTGAAATAAAGTGTCTTGCTCAAGAATACAACATACAGCCTAACCTGGGAATTGAACACAGAACGTCACGATTGTGAGCCTAATGCCCTAACCAATGAGCCATGTGCCTTCAAGTGATTACATGGTCAGCATTTCAGTACATCATCCATAGAATTATTGTAGTCTTTCTTCAAACAAAAATGTCAACAAATAAAAAGTACACTCAAAACTTTTATATCTTTTTTTTAATCTTTTACTTGTTTTAGTCATTAGACTGCGGTCATGCTGGAGCACCACCTTGAAGAACTTTTAGTGAAATTAATCGACCCTAGTACTTATTCTGTTGGTCTTTATTTCAAACCATTAAGTCATGAAGACATAAACATATCAGCACTGGTTTTCAAGCAGTGGGGACACACACACACATACACAATGGGCTTCTTTCAGTTTCTGTCAACCAAATCCACTCGCAAAACTTTGGTTGGCCCAAGGCTATAGTAGAAGACACTAGCCCAAGGTGTCATGCAGTAGGACTGAACCTGGAACCGTGTAGTTGGAAAACAAGCTTCTTACCACACAGCCACACACACATATATATATATATATAATGCTTGTTTAAGTGATTTTTAATGTCTTGCCCGCTCACGTTTTTGGTATGCTGCTATATTTCATGTTGAGAACAATTTAGGTTTTAATAGACACAAGATGTGATCTATTTCTAGCGCATCAATTGTCCACGTTAGTGGTCGACGTTATTTTTTTAAATGTACCTTAATCCCCTGAGATTGCAGATAATATTTCTGAATCTCTTTGATTCTTTAGATGTGCTGGCCTACTGATAATTAATCGATATTAATTAATATATGAATAATTACCAGATTTTACAATAATATATAGATAGATAGATAGATAGATAGATAGATATGATTAAATAGATTTAATGAATGAGCCAACCAAATTATTATCAGGTCTTTCAGGGTCAACTTTGGCTTTTATCCCTCCAAGATCAATAAAACAAAGTACCAGTTAAGTACTGAGATTGATTTAATTGGCTACCTTCTTCCCTAAATTTTGGGTGTTGTGCTTATGTAAGAAATAATAATTCTTTCTACTATAGGCACAAGGCCTGAAACTTTGGGGGAAAGATCTAATCAATTACATCAACCCCAGCACCCAGCTGGTACTTATTTTATTAACCCAGAAAGGCTGAAAGGCAAAGTTGACCCTAACCCAGCAACATTTGAACTCAGTATCTAAAGTTGGGAGAAATGCCATTAAGCATTTTGTCCGATGTGATCACAACTTTGCCAGCTTACTGCTTTCTTCCTTATCAATATTAATGACTTATTTGCTGCTGCTTCTAACAACACACGCACTCACACTTGTAGATGGTACTGTCTTCCACACATCTATGACATTCATCAACATTCACCTCAGACACTTTATGCTAGAGCTGCACTGATTCAATGAAATATGACAAATTATCTTTCACAGCAATACAATACATACAGACATCAAAGAGACAGTGTTGCACCACAGCAAAGCTGTCAAAATCTAAACAAAATGCCTGGCCTCACTATCTTTGACATTCTCATTTAAGCTACCCACTCAAGTGTAGCAGTACTAAAACTACACCCTAAAGCCTAGGCTTTCTTTTACAGTCAAAATATACCTCAGCCATGACCAGCTGTCGACTCCCTATACACTCAAGTCCAATCTACATTGGAGTACTGCTGCAATCCACACAAATACAGTTTGGTACATCCTCAAAAAAGACCATTGATTGGTAAGCATATATTTCTCAACATCATCATCACTGTTTAACACCTATTTACCATGCTGACATGGGTTGGACAGTCTAACAGGAGTTGGTCAGCCATAGAGCTGTCCAGACTCCAGTTGTCTGATTTGGCATCGTTTCTATGGCTGGATACCCTTCCTAATGCCAACCATTTTACAGAGTGTACTGGGTGCTTCTTACATGCTACCGGTATGTGTGTTTACACAGCACAGACATGAGTGCTTTATATGTGGCACCAGCACAAGTGCATTTTACATGGCATTGGCATGAGTGCATTTTATGTGACACCAGCACAGTCACATGCTATGTGGCATTGGCACAAGTGCATTCTATGTGACACCTGCACCTGCAAAGGACAGCCTGTATGTATGGATGACTGTGATTTTATTTAGCTTGACACATCTTCTCAAGTAAAAGCAAATTTCCACAACTCCAAATCCCTAGTCATTTCTTCAGTGAGGCCCAGTATCTAAAGATCCTTCTTCACCATTTTGTCCCACGTCTTCTTGGATCTACCCCTTACACCGGTTCTAATTGTGGAGGGAACCAACACACTACAATAAGTAATTTACAGACATGTAGACTCTTTCTCTGAGCTTGAGCTATTTGTCTTTTCTTCACTCATTGTTCCCATTATGACCCATCATTCCTGGTTCCTCATTAAAACTTCTGTTTAATCCTTGCCTAATGGCAGCTGTTCAAACTAAATGTCAATATAGTTTTATTTTTCCCATTTACTTTGATATTTTATCATTTTCACCACATGACAATCCTTCATGAAAGTAAATATTGGTTTCAAATTTTGGCACAAGGCCAGCAATTTTAGGGGAGAAGTAAGTTGGTTACATTGACCCATGTATTCAACTGGTACTTATTTTATCGACTCTGATAGGATGAAAGGCCTTGGCAGAATTTGAACTAAGAATGTGAAGATGGATGAAATGCTGCTAAGCATTTTGCCAGGTTTGCTAATAATTCTTCCAATTTGCTACCTTCCATGAAAGTATATATTAATGTACAGAATGATCATGGTTTAGATCAAGAATCTGTTTGGCCAGGGCTGGACTGGAGCTAAACAACTCACCATCCTTTATTAAAGCTAATACAAATAAACACTTCAACTTACCTGTGTGCTTACTGAGATGTTTTTTCAGATGAATTCTTTGATTAAAGGCATGGTCACATTGATCACATTTGAAAGGCCGTGATGTGGGGTATTTGCGTTTGCGGGCACGTTGATCAGGACTAAGTTGGTTTTCCTTAGCCTGTTGAAGATTGCTGTTGTCTGATTTGGGTGAACAAGAACGTGTTGTCAGTGGACGGTTACGAGAGAGAGATCGCTGACCAATCAGAATCTCTGATTGTTGTGCTTGTTTGTCAGAAGTTGGTGATTTGATGAGAAGAGAAGATGATGTAGTTGACTTGTTCTTGCTGAGAGAAGGGGATGGTTTTATTGTTGGAATGTTGTTGCAACTGGACACTTTGGATGTTGCTGAAACAGTGCTACCATCTGTTGATGAGTTGCTCTGTTTTTGGCTATTACTGTCACTCAAGCCTGTTGTGTAAATGGTCGGGCATGAAGTATTGGAGCCTGAAGATGGTTCACTATGGACAGGGTAAGAGAAAGGAATAGAAAACACGGTGCCTGGCTGAAGAATAAATGATCTGCTACTACTAACAAGGTTATCAGCATTGATTTCTCTGGTCCGACAGCTTTTGCTTGTTGATGTTTCTACAAAAGGGTCTTTGTGGCACGAGGTACCACTTTCACTGTGATTTGAATCATGGGAATCGATTAAATCCTGGTTCTCGTTCTCATGTTCAACATCAATATAAATCTCACTTGGGTACTTCCGGTTCTTTGAAACAGTTTGAATTCGGTTGACACCACCAAAACCTCTGCTATGAGAATATTTCCCATAGCCAAGTTGACTGCGACTCAAATAATACTGGGTACCACTGAACATTCTTTTACGACCAATTCTCAAACTGTTATCATTTCTGTGAATACTCCTCTCTTTGAAGGCCCCTTCTGCTATGTGATGTGATGTCTCAATGTGTTGTTTTCGCTTTTTGGGAAGTACTGAACTGCAACATTGCATTTCTTGTGAGCTGACAGAACAGCCTCCTTGTTTTTTGTTGTTGTTGTTGTTGTTGTTGTTGTTGTTGTTGCTACTGTTGTTACTGTTGTTGTTGCTGCTGCTGCTGCCTTTGCTAGGAAACAGACTTAAAGATGGGTTTTCTGATAGTTCTTCATCAGTTACTTCTTGTTTGAGTGAGATAACTTCTGGTAGAACAGTCTCTTCGACTTCTTTGTTCTCCTTTTCAAGAGAGTTATTCTTGTTGGTCACACAGACTGTAGTAACACCAGTGCGACTCTCACAGACTTGCTGGTTGACATCGAAAAATATTTTGAATTTGTGGGTGAACTGTGCATGTTGTAGCATCTCCCATGCAGACAAGAAAGCCTTGGTGCATGAGGAACAGTATAACTGGCGACCAAGTGCATCTGTAACGAATAAAAGGCAATATGGTTAATGTGTTTTGCAAATAGATCTACAATTTGGTACATTTACTTATCCATTTACTTGCTTATACTTTGTCAAGTTATAGAGAGACTACACTTTGTTAAGAAGTTTAACTCTTTAGCATTTAAACTAGCGCTATATCTGGTCTTCTTTTATGCTAAAACTGACTAGATCTAACCTCTCATACCTACCCCACAAAGTAGAAGACACTTTCCAAAGGTGCCACACATTGGGACTGAACCCAGGACCAATATGGTTGAGAAGCAAACTTGTTATCATACAGCCATACCTGTGTGTGTGTGTGTGTGTGTGTGTGTGTGTGTGTGTGTGTGTGTGTGCACATATGTGTATATGAGCATGGTTGAATGTTTACATTCTATGCTTCATACAAAAGCATTGGACTAAAACCAGCGTTGTTTGTTGACATACTTTGTCAACAAAATTATCCTCAAACTTAACACTTTTAAGGACAAGTGAGATAAAAAAAAATCCATTGCTTGTAAAACAGCTGAGGGTTAGTGACAGGGAGGGCATCTAACAGTAAAGCAATACCTCAATAATGTATTCGTCCAACTTATGCTAGCATGAAAAAATGGATGTGAAACAAATGAATGATATGGTTTGGTATATCTTTGAAGTTTTTTGAACAATAGTGGTAGTGGTCCAAAGACTGCCTCATCAGAATTGCTTTTAAAAATCACACACACACACATACAGTTGGGGTTAAAGCATGGAACATTTAAAAAAAAAATTAAAATTGTTATGCCCAAGTACAATTCGATTCGATTCAAATTATAACTTTGGGCATTTAATATAAAAATTCTAATTTTCAGACTTATGTTCCAAACTTTTGACCATGACTGTACATACATACATACATGCATGTAGAATGAAGTAGTGAAAAATGACCTCTGAAGGTTGAGTCTCATGAAGGAGATGACAAAGGACTGGGATGATCAAAGATTTGTTGTGCTTCATCTAAGTAAAAATGTGGCTCATAAAGCATATTCGTTTCTACTCTAAGCAGAAGGCCTGAATTTTTGGGGGATTAGATTTACCCCAGTACGCAAGTGGTACTTAATTTATCGATCCTGAGAGGATGAAAGGCAAAGTAGACCTTGTCTCTTCTCCATGCTGGCATGGATAAGACAGTTTGACAGCTGAAGAGCTGCCTGGGCCTTATTTGTTTGTTTTGGTATAGTTTCTATGTGGAGGTGCAATGGCCCAGTGGTTAGGGCAGTGGACTCGCAGTCGTAGGATCGCGGTTTCGATTCCCAGACCGGGCGTTGTGAGTGTTTATTGAGCGAAAACACCTAAAGCACCATGAGGCTCCGGTAGGGGATGGTGGCGAACCCTGCTGTACTCTTTCACCACAACTTTCTCTCACTCTTTCTTCCTGTTTCTGTTGTACCTGTAATTCAAAAGGGTTAGCCTTGTCACACTCTGTGTCATGCTGAATTTCCCCCAAGAACTACGTTAAAGGTACACGTGTCTGTGGAGTGCTCAGCCACTTACATGTTAATTTCACGAGCAGGCTGTGCCGTTGATCGGATCAACTGGAACCCTTGTCGTCAAAACCGACGGAGTGCCAACCAACTATAGTTTCTATGGCTGGATGCCTTTCCTAATGCTAACCACTTTACATAGTATACTAGGTGCTTTTAACCTAGCACCAGCATGGGTGCTTTTATGTGGAATCGGTGTGGGTGTTCCTATATTTCACTGGTGCACCTGAGTGGCACTGGTGTGGGTGCTTGTATGTGTCACCAGACCCACGAGCCTGCAAGACAAGAACCTCTCAGCTGAACCTGGTAATGACATTTCATTACCTGGTTCAGAGCTCAATTAATTAGAAGAAAGTTAGCCTAGATGAGATGCATATAAGACATGTATATAAGGTGCTACACAGTAGAACTGAACCCAGAACTATGTGGTTGGAAAGCAAATGTCTTACCACACAACCACACTTGCATTTAGTAATTAAGCACAAACACAAAAAAAAAAACCCAACAAAAAAAGAAACAAAGCCATAAATACCTGAATTCTTTGATTTATCCCCCGTGTCGGCATCACAGTCATTCTTCTTATGATGAATGAAATTGGTAATATTCTGCAGTGGGAATTCTCGCAGACAACGCCCACATGTTAAATAATCACAATCTGAGGAAGAAGAAAAAGAAAAACCAAGTGTAAAACATAAGCAGTATCCTTCATATATCCATTCATATTGTCAACAAACTTAGTAGAGTTTTGGTAGATTTCAGTAAATGATTCTATCTATTCCCTTCCTCATGCCTCCCTCTTGTGTGAGATCGTTGCCAGTGTCCCTGGACTGGCTCTTGTGCGGGTGGCACATAAGATGTACCATCCTGAGTGTGACCGTTGCCAGTACCGCCTGACTGGCCTTGTAGGGTTTTCGAGCGAGATCGTTGCCAGTGCCCCTGGACTGGCTCTTGTGCGGGTGGCACATAAAAGACACCATTTCGAGCGTGGCCGTTTTCGTGCGGGTGACACGTAAAAGCACCCACTACACTCTCTGAGTGGTTGGCGTTAGGAAGGGCATCCAGCTGTAGAAACTCTGCCAAATTAGATTGGAGCCTGGTGTTGCCATCCGGTTGCACCAGTCCTCAGTCAAATCGTCCAACCCATGCTAGCATGGAAAGCGGACGTTAAACGATGATGATGATGATGATGATGATTTATCCATGCCTTGCTGATGTGGTCAGAATAAGACCAAAATATGTCAAGAGTTATCTCCTGCACTTGCAGGAAAAATGAAAATAATACTTGTCAATGAATAACAAAGTCCTTTTCCCTTACCATATGTATATTTTTAATTGATATTTTAATACTTCATACATATATATTCTGAAATTATTTCTCGTGTATGAAAGAAAAAAAAAAAAAACGTGTGTGCATATTTGTGCATGGGTAAATTTAGATTATTCTGTTTCACCATGTTATCAGAGAATTACCAGATGTCATAAAATATATATATATTTTTTTTTTGACCTCTGATGATACAGCTATGATAACACAGGGAAACAGTCAACTGGATATCTAAATAAATCTGTATTCTTCATTTAAAATGCACTGAGTTTTTTTTTATGTATCATTGTCATTGTCATCATTGTCCTCCTCCTCCTCTTCATCATCATCATCACTTACAGTCTGTTGCACAGTCTGACAGGAGCTGGCAAGCCAGGGAGCTACACCAGGCTCCAATTGTCTGTTCTGGCATGGTTTCTATGGCTGGATGTTCTTCTTAATGCCAACCACTTTACAGAGTGTACTGGGTACTTTTTATATGGTACCACCACAAATGCTTTTTATGTAAGACCAGCACAAGTTCTCTTTACATGATACCAGTATGGGTATACATATATGTATGTATATGTATAGATATATATAATGTATTATCATCATCACTGTTTAACAGCCACCTTCCATGCTGGCATGGGTTGGACAGTTTGACAAGAGCCGGCCAGGAAGAAGACTGCACCAGACCTCTGTGTCTGTTTTGGCATAGTCCTTATGGCTGGATGCCCTTCCTAACACAGACCACCCTGCAGAGTGAACCGAGTGCTTTTTACATGGTACCAGCAAGAAATGAATGTTGCTGAATACAATAAACACAGAAATGTTGCTGTGAGCACCAGATTAGCTCTGATTGAGCAGACTTATGAAATGAAATAAGTCATTTTACTAGTAACTTTCCAGTCTTTAAGAAACAGTCTATTCAGAACTACATCATCCAATGTGTGCTTTTTTCTTTAAAGATGGTACATGTGATCCAAAGAAAATTTAACAGTTATTTCTAGCATGTTGGCCAGTTATATGTATATAGGTTGCTTCATAATATTTATATCAACAGGAAACCTTTATATAGATCTGTACACATGCGTGCATTTATGTATGTATTTATATATTTTGCAATGTAATTGGAACTGAACTCAGCTGAACATGAAAAAAAGCAGCATAATAAAGTTTACTCTTTTACTTGTTTCAGTCATTTGACTGTGGCCATGCAGGAGCACCGCCTTTAGTCGAGCAAATCGACCCCAGGACTTATTCTTTGTAAGCCTAGTACTTATTCTATCAGTTCTCTTTTGCTGAACTGCTAAGTTACAGGGACGTAAACACACCAGCATTGGTTGTCAAGCGATGTTGGGGGGACAAACACAGACACACATACATATATATACATATACACGATGGACTTCTTTCAATTTCTGTCTACCAAATCCACTCACAAGGCTTTGGTCGGCCCGAGGCTATAGTAGAAGACACTTGCCCAAGGTGCCACGCAGTGGGACTGAACCCGGAACCATGTGGTTCATAAGCAAGCTACTTACCACACAGCCACTCCTGCACCAAGTTTGTTTATAGATAATTTAGTCACAGCTATTTTACTTTTTAAAATTTATCTTAAGTATATATATCTTAAAGAATCCATAAATCCATGTTAGTTATGTTATATAGACACACCTACCTACATTATATGACTTGCCCTGAATGTGTGCGTGCACGTGAGTATAGACACACATACATATAAACAAAATGGCTATATATATATATATATATGTCCACTGTTACTTAGTACTGAATGCTATCTTTGTCACTAATGATAAAAAGCTAAAACTAGTACTAGCACTGCATATGCTAAAACACTAATCCAGGCGTGTACACAAGTGCATGAATGCAACAAAAACACTGATAATAACTGCATATCTGAACAAACCAAAAACAAACAAAATACACTTCAAGACAGTACTTGTAAGCATGCCTTATCACTTTATCTGGTACCACAGATGTGGCAGTGTGGTAAGAAGCTTGCTTCCCAATGCTTCCCCAACCACTTGGTTCCAGGTTCAATCCTACTCTGTGGTACCTTGGGCATCTTCTACTATAGCTCTAGGCAGAACAAGGATTGTGAGTGGATTTGTTAAATGAAACCTGAAAGATGCTCTTCATATATGTGTGTGTGTGTGTACAGGGTGTTCATAAATTATCTTTACAACTTCCACAATTTATTGTTAAATTTTAAAGGTAAATTTATGGACACCTTGTATATGCACACGCTCACTATGGAATGGGAGAGTGGAATGGAATTAAAGAAAACGTGTGTGTTTCCCTGTATTCTCTTCTCTTGATATCATGGGTTAATTGAAAATGAAAGTCACCATCAAACAAGCAGTTTTGTTCATTCCCAATCTTCCATGAAAATATATCAGCTGTGTGACAAGAAAGGGCATTCAGTCATTGAGAATCTGCCTCAACAAATTCTATCTGACCTATGCAAGCATGGAAAAGTGGAATCTAAAACAAAAATGATGATGATACATACACACACACACACATTATACCATTGTCATCATCACTATATAGGCTTATTGAGATCCTTACCACCACCATTACTACCATTTCATCTTTGGACAGATCTGTTCTACAGAATATTTTCAGATTTGTTTAGCATTTGTGTTTTATCTTCATTTAGGTTCAGTATTCTTAGTGATTCACACGCAACTATACACAAACAGCTTCATACACACAAACATACTTAATAACATACATCAGAATCTCCTGTATCTTAAATAGCGAGCATATTAAAAAATATATAATTATAATAACACTGAGCTGACTAATGATGTTGGTGATGCTAGTGAAGAGGTGTTGACGAAGATAGTGATAATGATGATGATGTTTGGCAGAGGAAGAAGGTTTGTTGGAGCTGTTGATATTTCGCAGTTCTTTAATATAATTACGTAGTTAGGACAAGCTCTTGTGGTATTTGTTACCATTGTAGCTCCAATGATACTTTGGCAGCTAAGATAGGAGTTATCTTTCTTTAATTCCACTCTCCCTCTCCATGATATGTGTGTGAGTGTATGTGTGAAAGTTTTTTTTTTATATATAGTTTTAAGTAGCAATAAATTTGTTTTTCTAAAGACACGAATAGATTTTTTTCTATGCAGATTTCAATGATAGTTTGTTTTCCCACACAGAAACACACATATAGATGCAGGTTTAGCTTACAGACACAAATTGAGCTGAAGATTTATTTTTCCGCATACACACATTAGGTGATAGCTTTTACATACATTCAGATGTAGGTTTTGTCTTACACACACACAAGTACCACTGAAGGAGTCAGAAAACAAAGGACAACATAGGTGTGTCACATAATAAGGAACCACAAAAGTGGTTACACACAGAGAAAGATCACACAAATGATAAACTCACAGAGATAGGGCACACAAAACATTAGTTTTTTTCCTTCTCTTCCCTAACATAAAATTGTAATGTAATTGGAAACTAATAATCCTGTCTACTATAGGCACAAGGCCTGAAATTGGCAGGAGGGGATAGTCAATTACATCGACCCCAGTACCCAACTGGTACTTAATTTATCAACCCCGAAAGGATGAAAGGCAAAACCAACCTTGGTGGAATTTGAACTCAGAACATAACGACAGGCGAAATACTGTTAAGCATCTTGCCAGGTGTGCTAACGATTCTGCCAGGTGTGCTAACGATTCTGCCAGCTTGCCACCTTGTTGAAAACTAATAATAATATTTTAGAGATAGTGATAACCCTATTACTATTCTTCCAAACTACATGATTTCATGTTCAGTCCCACTGTGTGGCATCTTGGACAAGTGTCTTCTACTATAGCCCTAGGTCAACCAATGCCTTGTGAGTGGACTTGGTAGACAGACACTGAAAGAAGCTTGTCCATTATGATGATGATGATGATGATGATATGTGATTGCATATATATTTGAGTCTCCTTCTCTTGGCATTGCCCTATAGTTGTAAATGAATGTCATGTCATACAAGCAGTGTTATTCATTTCCAATATCCTGTAAAAACATGTCTGGTCACAGAGAAATATTACTTTGATTGGACATAGGTGAGGATTGGTGACAAAATGAGCATTCAGCCATAGAATATATACCACAATAAACCCCATTTCATCCATGCAAACATGGAAATGTGGATGATAAAATGACAATGAAATAACAACAATAAAGAAACCATTATTTGAATGAGTTGTGTTTTTCGTTTTGCTGAGAGTGGAGAGAGGCAATTATTGTTAAAAGCTGGATTTATTTACTAGCAAATACTAAACATCCAACACTGAAAAGTAGAGCATGTTTTCCCGTTTTGTTATGTCAACATTAGGAAATTTTACTTAAGGAACACAATAGAACCTAGTGCAGTACAACATGGTTCAATGATTATGTCAGCAATTTCTCACAATGCGAGGTTATGCTAACTCATTATCATCATGTACTACCTGTTTTCCATGCTGGTATGGGTTAGACAGGAGTTGGTAAGCCAAAGAGCTGCATCAGGCTCCAGTCATCTGTTTTAGCTTGGTTTCTGTGGCTCAATATCCTTCTTAATGCTAACCACTCCATAGAGTGTACTGGGCGTCTTTTATGCATCACTGGCATGGGTGCCTTTTGTGTGTCACTGACAGAGGTGCCTCATTTGTGTCACTGGCACTGGTCACGGCCATGATTTCACTAAGCTTGATGTGTCCTCTCAAGTACAGCAAATTGCCAAAAGTCCTGGCCACTTGTCATCACCTCCATGAGACATAACATCCAAAGAATCAAAGATTTTTAACACAAGCACAAGGCTTCACATTTAAGCAAAAGGTATCAGTTGATTAGACTGATATCGGTTTTTAAATGGTACTTTACTTATCATCCTTCCAGTCTAAGTAAAAAGTCAAATGATCCTAGTGGGGGTTTAAAACTAAAAAATATAAAAATATACAAACTAAAAATACAGTAAAGTATTTTATCAAATGCGCTAACATCAACATTATCAATGCTTTGCATGGATTATAAGTATATGTGTATTTTTGCACATACACATACAATGGGCTTCCTTCAATTTCCATGCACCAAATTACTGCACATGGCATTAGTTGTCCAGATCTATAGAAGACACATCCAAAGTATTGCGGAATGAGACCAGCCTGAAATCATCTGGTTATGTGTTATTACCGTGTAGTTACAATCATGTGGTTTTAACCACATGGCCGTAACACTCTGCGAAATATCCAAATTTAACCCTTTAGCTTCAGATTATTTTGTCAAATGTAATATTTACTATTTTATTTGTTTCAGTCATTTGACTGTGGCCATGCTGGAGCACTGCCTTTAGTCGAGTAAATCAACCCCAGGACTTATTCTTTGTAAGCCTAGTACTTATTCTATTGGTTCACTTTTGCCGAACCACTAAGTTACAGGGATGTAAACACACCAGCATCGGTTGTCAAGCGATGTTGGGGGGGGGGGGGACAATCACAGACACACAAACATACACACACACTCACATATATATATATATATATATATATATATATATATATATATACGACAGGCTTCTTTCAGTTTGCGTCTACCAAATCCACTCACAAGGCTTTGGTTGGCTATAGCAGAAGACACTTGCCCAAGGTGCCACGCGGTGGGACTGAACCCAGATCCATGTGGTTCGTAAGCAAGCTACTTACCACACAGCCACTCCTACATTCACACTGTTTTGAATTAATAAAGCATTATCTTGTAGCATTGAAATTTTGACAATGTGTCTGTACATTTTTAAAATGACATTGTAGGGTAGGTGAGACAGACCAAATCTGGCCAGTTTGAACATAAAACAGGTAGAGTTTTGGGGCTGGATATGGTTGATTTAAATGCTAAAGGGCTAATTAATTCAGCAGCTAAGGTAAGAAGAAACATTTGGATGGACTACATATCACATTGCATCAAAATATTGGTGAAGCAATGATACCAGAAAAATATTTATGTCTGAGGTTAATTTGTGAAGTGTATTATCACTAAGAGAGAGGTAATTTATGCATAAACTAAATTTAAAGTTTACAAAATTTAGTCAAATGATTAAATGAACTTTTTAACTATTATGAAACAGTTAGCAAAGATGTTTTTGCTCATGTATTGATTATTGTACTTTGTCATACATGCACACTGATGTTGCACATCCAACAAAACATACTACCTTCATTCTTCTCTAGTCTACACATCTTCTGCATTCAGAGCCCAGGTCTCACTATCATGGAGTATAGCCATTCGTACACAAGCAGCACACAATCTACCTTTCACTCTGAGAGAGAGTCCTTTTGCTGCCAACAGAGGTAATAGTTCTTTGAACTTCCTCCATCCTATTCTTATTCTAGAAGCAAAACTTTCAGAGCATCCACCGCTATTGCTAATTTGGTCACCTAGGTAACAGAAACTATCCACAACCTCAACAGAGCCTCCTGGGCATTTGAGAGAGTCTAACTCCTGTGTGTCTTTAGCGCTTATTGTTCTTGCATGTAGGAAGACGATTTTATCTTTTAATCTACCTGTGATTCTATTACACCTCTTATGAGTTCATAGCTTACATTGAGTGCAGTGAATGAAATTACTTCCAACTCCTTTTCTACATAGTGATGGCAAGAGAATCTTATCTGCTTTCTTGCTAACAACTTTTGTCATCACAAGGTTAAATTTAAGGGCCTTTGATTCCAGGTTTGCTTCCATACCTGGAATTTCTTCTCCAATTCTGCTATAGATTCTGCAATAAGAATGAGGTTATCAGCATATAGTAGTTCCCACAGGCATCCTATTTTGAATTCCTCTGTTATAGCCTGGAAGACTATAATAAATAGTAGTGGACTGAGAACTGAGCCCTGGTGAACCTCTACTTGTTCATTAAATTTATCACTGTATTCATGTAGATAATCAATATATTATTTTTGCAAGTAATATTATAAATGAGATAAATAATACACAATACACATTGTAGAGTATGAATCTTATCTATAATAGTAATCAATTTGAACTGGTTGTGTAGATACAGAGTCCTTTTTGTTACCATGTTGTTGCAAGTACTATCTTAACATGTGAAATCTTCGGCAAAATATCTTGTACTATAGTCCCAGGTTAAACAATGCTTCATGAGTGAATTTGGTAGATGGAAACTGTGTGGAAGTCCATTGTAGAGTATTAATAATTGTTAGAGGTTGAAATTTTTTCTGGCCCTGAACAGAAGAGGAATTTGTAAGGATAAGGATTTGATCCTAGCTATGTTAAGGACTTGCTTTCATCAGGATAGGGCCTTGATGATAGTAAGATCAAACAACTGAGTAAATTTGAGAGCTTGAGTCGTATGCTGCTCATATTTAGTGGGTGTATGGTGTGATGTTTTCTTGATACGAGTAGCATTTTGTGTTTTCTTGCTGTTGAAAGAGAAAAAGTTGGCATATACCTACAGGAGGATGCTTTCAAGGCCACTGTTCATGGTGTGTGTGCCTGGCATTTTGTGTCTGGGTTGAGGGTAGATAAAACATAGATGGAGAATGTAAGGGAGGAATGAAGGGTAGTGTTATTTGTGAAAGAGTGAGTGTTGTTGGGTGTGATAGCATGTAAGTCATTGATGTATAGAAGGAAGAGAGGGAGTGATAAAACTGAACCCTCAGGTATGCCAAAGATGATAGAATAAGAACTCCATTATTAGGGGGATTCGGTAGGAAGCTACTGATCCAAGAGATGAGAGATAGGTAGAGCATACAGGCAGAAAGTTTCAATAGGAGAATTACATGCAAGACATGATCGGAGTCTTACTCAGGTTGAGAATGACAACATCACTTCCTCCAAAGCAAACACCAGCTGGTATGTAACAGAGGAGAAGGTCACTTGTGGATCTGGCTTTGAGGAAACAGAACTGATGGTCATTAAGGGGGAAATTTTGATAGATTTACATGCCAAAGGAAGTTTGTAGTGTCAGATAAGCAAAAAATTTTACGAAGAGTCAAAGACGTTTTTGAGTATTTTTTATAAGTTCACATTTGTTGAAATCATGGTAGAGGTAAATGACTGAGTATGGTGAGAGCAGTTTGTCCTTGTGTTGTTGTTTAGCCCCAAATTGGTTCTGAACTGGCAGACATACAATGTAAAGCCTTCCAGCCACGATCATACTATCTTTTTAGGAAAAGTATATAATTGTACATGATCCAAAGTTTTCCTCTGTTAAGACAATGGGGTGTGATATGAAGGAAAGACTGTTATTTCAAGTAGGTCAAAGTATCACAGTGGTCCCCTCCTTGGTTTGTGTTGTGTTGTATGCGGCGATTAGTAAGGGCAGTGTGTTATGAGTGAGGGCAGTGTATATGTGATGAATGAGGGGTGTATGTGTGATGAATGAAGGCCATGCGTGATTATGGTGAGGTTAGTATGCATAGATAAGGTGAGAGTAGTGTGTGTAGATTGCCCGCAGCAAAAGTGGTATGTGTGTGTTTATGAGAGATGCAAGTGAGG
Source organism: Octopus bimaculoides (assembly GCF_046866305.1). Classification (NCBI taxonomy): domain Eukaryota; kingdom Metazoa; phylum Mollusca; class Cephalopoda; order Octopoda; family Octopodidae; genus Octopus; species Octopus bimaculoides. The sequence goes on from NC_142947.1 coordinate 18,711,347, forward strand.
GTAGGGTATATGTGTATGTAGGTGTAGTTAGAAAGGGCCCTGTGTGTGTATGAGATGTTAGTAAGGTAGTGTGTGTGTGCTGATGTATTGAGGATAGTGTATGTATTTTCCTCTGACTCCTTACAATACAAGTCTTTAACTTTCTCTCTGTGGATCCAAGTATATATTCTAATACGTGACTCAAGTATTTAGCCTCCGTGTGCGTGGAGCTCCAAGTACATATTCTTTATATGTGTGTTTCTAAACGGAGTGGAAGTGAACGCCTGAACAGAGATGTGGGTGGTTTGTGTGTGTAGCAGTACATTCGTGGCATTAGGTGCGACGGTGTGTGGCGTACAATGTACTGGGGGACGGGACATGGAAGCAAAGTAAAATAATGTGTGGTTGTTGAAACGACGGTGGAGCTTGGTGGTAGTCAAGAAAAGACCACAAGCAGAGTTGACGTAAAAAACTGCTGGGCTGGAAATATCGTTCAAATTCACAGAATAGAAGTTGATTTTGTGATATGATTTGTTATTGCCATATAATATGGCAGGAATGTCTTACGATGAAAGACTTTGACTTCTAATATACACTGCCATTGCTACGGAAAAAACGACGATTTATGACATAGACACAAGACTGTTAGGGACGAGTAGGGATTAGTCGATTGGCTGGATACTTTACTACGAAATCATAACAAAGTAAAAGTGAATATAATGTCCGTGTGCGTTTAACGAGGACAATAATCTGCACTTGATATAATTGTTATATTTCATCACACATTACAATAATAGATCAAATCACTTGTCAAACAAGGACAACTAAAAAATGTGTATGTATATGTATGTGTGTGTGTGTTAGAGAAAGAGAACTTGACATGGAATTTACTGATACAGGATATCAACATATAAAACCAGAACAAGATATATTGAAGTCATTTATCTACATTAATATTCATAAGGATGATGGCACACGAACTTAGATGAGGAATTTTACTATTGCTTTTTTCATGGTGAGGGGATCGACAAAGGCTATTTACTAGTTTCAACATAGTGTATTTTTCATCTTTTTTCTCTCCGACAATAATGAAACTTTAAACACGCGCCATAAATTGTTTGGGTGTGTCGCACACCAAACGACTCGACATAAAGTATATACACACGTGTATGTAATTGCGTGTAAGTGTTGAAATTATACGTAGATGCATGCATGCAGGCATATACACTTCTAAAAACTCAATGAATATAATCTATAAGAAACTACACTGGTGACAAGCATAGAGTTAAACACTTTCGTGTTGTTCCGTCGCCTCAACGTTCCAAGTTTAAATTCCCGCAGGTTTGTCTAAATAAGAGCCAATAAATAATACACAAGAGGGATCACTGCAGTTTCCTATACCTCAATAGTCGCTATGCGATCAAGCAATCTGCTAGAGATAACAGATCTTCTTTAAATGACACTCTACAATCTAAAACAAGATCATTAGAAAGCGTAGTCCAACATGTAATCTAAAAACAAAGTGGGGATGTTCATGACTGGAACGCTTTTGATTGTACGTCTGGTCTTTCAGAGTTAACCTGGGATTAAACAACTGTTAGGAATAGTTCACCTTGTGTCACAATAAGAAAGGATTAAATGCACAACAAACAAAAACGGCATAACTACAGGGTTTTACCCCCCCCCCCCAGACTTTGAGAGGTCATAACTTTCAGAAAACCCTGTAGTTATGCCAGTTATGCCACAAAAACATGCACGTATATAGATGACTGTATGTAAATACATTATATATATATATATATATATATATATATATATATATATATATATATATATATATATATATATATATATATATATGTATGTATGTATGTATGTATGTATGTGAATATAGTGTTGAAATAATTTACGTACCTGTATTATTAGCTTTATTTTCCATTTTCTGTCCCACTAAAACAGTTAAGTTTCCGGCTTATGAAATAAAACTGGTTTCTTTCAATGTTTGTAAAATGCAAGGCTCTCTTATTTCCACTTTTCAAAAGGGACAACACAATATATACAAGCATACATACAAACATATATATATATATATATATATATATATATATATATATATATATACACACACACACACACAGAAGTGAAAGCCCTGAGTGTGTGTTAGAAGCTGCAGTCAGCTGTTGTTAAACACATTACTCAGCTCAAATTTAATTGCACTAGCTTAAAAAATAACCTTTTCCTCCTCCTCTTATAAATAAATAAATATACATTTAAATATACACCGATATAAATTATATTAAAAGACTGAATCTTTTATACGCAAGTTTTTTTTAATAGCTTTAGAGGTTCCGCTTATGAAAGACCCACTGCTGTTTGTACATGCATTTATTCACGTATGACTGTTATGTACATATAAATTATTTATATGCGATTGTCAGTGTAGATTTAGTTCTGTTTCTTCCACTATATATTTATAGACAATTTCAATAACCTTTTTTGTTTTCTCGCTATAGCAAATGGCAGCAGATGATTTAAGTGACTGAGAGTCACATTTCCTGATATCAACTTCATTTCGTAAGCTCCACCGAAAAATTTACAGAATGTTGCAAGTAGTTTGGCCGTGTTGTTTTGCCAAATCTACAATACAAACATCGCAGATCTTGAATGTTTCTTAAAAAAAAAAGCAAAAAAACCTATAACCTTTATAGTAAGGAAGTCATTTCATATATATTAAGTGGAGGGAAAGTTGCGTACGTATATATTTAAGCAGCTACAGGGAAAGATATAGATTGGTATGTGTGTGTTTGTGTGTGTGTGTATATATATATATATATATATATATATATATATATATATATATAATTATGGGAGGAAGAAATATAGTTATATATAAATATAAAAATTATCTAGTTATATATGATTGATAGATCGTTAGACAAATCGACAGAGGAAAAACAGAAGGCTAAACGGTTGTCCTGACATTGTTGTCATAAGCTTTTAGAAAATTGAAGCACCTTGCGTCATATGTATGTGATCATAATGATCTTAATGAGATTAAGAAAGAAATATGTACCTTCTATTCTGTTTCGTTTTCCCCCCACTTGTCTATTTACACAACTATCACGTGTAAAGAAGAATCGAGAAGCTTGTATAGACGTGTTTGTAATTTTGTATACACATGCAATAGGCTCAATGTATGCATCTGATGGAGTGTATGTTGTGTTGTGTTCTCGGTATGTATTAAGGAATGATGGGGCAATGAGTGGAATGAAGATTATGTATCTATAATATATAATATGAGTGTTTGTATAAAATAAATCATCACGTACAGTATACAGATTCGTCACACTACATCGTAAAGCTTGCACGGTTTCTAAAGGAAGTGATAAAAAGTATTAGAGAGAGAGAGAGAGAGAAATAGAAAGAAAGAGAGAGGGGTGGGTGGAGAATAAAAAGACAGAAATGAACAGAGGAGAGAAAAAGAGCAGCAAGGGAACTGAGAGAGGGAGAATGGACGGAGAGGGAGATGTAAGATGTAAAGTAAAAGAGAAAGTGTGTGAGAGGTAATGAGTGGAAGAGATAGGAAGATAAGGTAGAAACAGAAAGTGAAAGAGAGAGATAGGGAGATATAGAGATAGAGACAGAGAATAAATGTATGTGTGAGAGTGAAAATGTGAAATAAAGAATGTATATATGAGGGAATGAGTGGAAGTGTCAGAGAGTATGTGTGGGAGGGAAATGGTGAGAGACGAAGACATACAAAGATAAGATAAGGGGTGATAAAAAAAAGGAGAAAAAGTAAGAAGTTCTGAAGACTCACACTTCCCTCCCCCTAAAATAAAGGAAAACGAAAAAAAGACAAAAGTCACAGTGAGAGGGTGAGAAAGTGTGAAGGAGGAAAAAGAAACATACTGCTTGTCATATCCTCCTCCTACTCTCCCCTCACATCCTCCTACTCTGTCGGTAGGACAATGGAATTGTGGGAACAGCTGACTGCCGGAGGCCGGATCTTCTGTCGTAGACACTTGTTTGGCGTGATGCTTTGGTCATTGCGATGATGTTGATAATGATAAGCATGTTAGACTGATGATGATGTGTTATTGTTTAGCCCTAGGTCAGTACCTATACAATCTTGTGGCATTTGCACACTGGGCATTTTCCCAAGGACTTCACGGGGCAGAAATGTGATTTGTTATGCTGTGCATTGCTGTCAATAAATACGTACTCTAGGACCCCAGTGCCTTGATTTCCTCACGAGTCTATAATGCTGCTAAGACGGCCCTGCCTATACCCAAAGATGTTCCAGCCATGACCATCCTATACTCTTAAGACGTACATTATATCCAATGTGTTCATTAAGACGTTAAGATATAATCTTGAGAGATTTAGTTGCTATTTCTTGCAGGTCGAGCGACCACAATGAAACCCTCACTTGTGGCGATCAATGATGGTGATTGTTACGCCGGGTGGTTGTTACGGTGTTAATCAAGTTATTACGGCAGCCTCAGTAATTGAGATGACGATGACGTTAGCAATTACGGCAGACACTTTTGAGGTTGATGTGATGACGGTGAAATGTTACGGCAGTACTGGTGAAGCCGTTGGTCGTAGTAATGATGATGGTTGCAGTTGAAACGGTGTGGTGTCGGTGTATTGTTTTTACGGCAGTCATAGTGATACGGTAGTGACGGACGGATGGTAGCGCTGTTGGTCGTGATTAAGGTCGCAAGGTGCTACGGCAGTCATTTGTGGTGGTGTTTTGGAGTAGTAGATTATTACGGCAGACATGGTGGTAATGACGATGATGTTTGCAGTGTTGTTACGGCTGTCATGGTAGTGTTGGTGTAAGTGGTGAGGATGATGTGTTGCTACAACAGTCGTGTTGTTGTTTAACCCTGTCAACTCTAATCCAACGGACCTATGGTCAAAGGCATCCCATTCTTAACCTTCCAGTCTTTTTAAGGTTCTTTTGGACTACATAATATAATGTATCACTTTTTGGTTTTAAGACGGCATGGTGTGTGAATTGAAAACATTTGGCTGTTATTTCTGGCAGATCGAACGACCATATAAAGGCTCACTGGTTTCTGGTAAAATGTCAGGTAGTCATGCTGGTGTTTGTGAGAAAGTATTAGGGAGTCTTTTTGGCATTCATAATGGTAGTACCGATGGCTAACTGATGTGAAGCAGAAGTTATGGTGATAGTGACGGAGAAATGGTAAACGATGGAGGTTGTGGTTGTCGGGGTTGAGTTGTTACGGCAATCAGAATTGATGGGAATGATGGAGATGTGTTAGCCTTTGCAGCGGTTAATGGTCAGAATGATGGTTAGTCCACTAGCTGTAGGCAATATGTGTTTTTGTGGGATGCGGTGTCGGCAAACGGAAGGGCCTCCCCGGGCGGCACACACTCTAGCTACGCTAGTGGGTTAGTCGTTACAGCAGTCATGGTAGTTGGATCGGTGATAATTGTGATTGAGATGAGGATGTTGGTAATCTCTTAACGTAATAATGGGTATCGTATATGAGCCTTCACATCAGCCGTAGTTTTGATGGTGGTGGTGATAATATAGTAACAGGGGTAGGGGAGTCGGCAAACCGTTCAGACTTAGTAGTGGTAGAGTTGGTGGCTTGAGTAAACCATTACAGTATATGCCCGTCACTAAGGGTGTGCATTGGACAGTATTGCTCCCTCACTATTCATTGGTGCACCCTTAGATTTACAGTAGTACATTTATTTCGAAACTCCACTTTAGCATTATTACAAATTAGTGCCCACCCAGAATATTCTGAAGTACCCCCAGGCACCAAAGTCTGGCGACGGGCCTGTTATGGTGGTCATTCTGGTGCTGGTGACGATGATGCTGTCCGTGCTTAGTGTTGGTGGTGATGGATCTTGTCTTCGTGGTGCTTGTTAGCTATTATAAGGCGCTGTTAGCCAATTAAATATGAATATTCAAAAGAAACGTGGTAGTACATACAACAGAAATTACGATTCGGAATTTTTTTTTATTTTTCAAAGTTTGTTTCTTTCATCATAAGTAACTTTTTCGGCATAACTACAGACGTATACCCTCCCGACTTCCTTACCTCAGGGCGTGCAAGAAATAGCAGCCAAATCTTTCCTTTCCTAGGGAAAGGAGCCATTTATGCGTGATTTCAATGCCACATTCATCGAAAGCATGCAAAATAACCTTGAAAAGAAAAACAACTCTGTAGTGAGGCCGATAAAACTATGAGGTAATCTTCTAGTTTCGAGGGGTAAAAGAAATATTCAAGGGAAATAACTTCAGTCTTATATGTATAGAAATATATATCGTCCTATTAAGTTGCTGTATGTATGTAAATCTACGTGTGCAGTATATATATATATATATATACACTATATGTCCCGTCTTTGTGTTCAAACCGTTGTCCCTCCACATGGGACACAATTCTCATATTGTGTATGGATGTGTGTGTATATATATATATATGCTTGTGTATGTATGTATGTATATATAGGTAATCTTCCAGTTTCGAGGGGCAACTTAATAGGACGATATATATTTCTATACATATAAGACTGAAGTTATTTCCCTTGAATATTTCTTTTACCCCTCGAAACTGGAAGATTACCCAACTCTGTAGTTATGCCGAAAATAAATTTCGAACACAGTAAAGCTGTAAGGACAGCAGAGAAAGATTATTTTACCCTTCTAAGGCGGAAAAAAGTTCCGGGTAAATACTCGATCTGTCTCAGCTTCAAAACTGCGTTCGAAATTTACTTTGTAAAATACCAACCCACGTTCGAGGATTTCAGTTTGTTTATAAAATGTTGTGGCACTTGACCCCAGTTCAGTGCATTGAAACTGAAATGACCGATCTGAACTTTATTAATCACACAACCATGTTTATATTTTCACGAACCAGTTAAGAAATTTTAAAACAAATAATTCGAAACACATGATTTTGTCAATCTGATATATTACAAGTTCAAATGATTATTTCCCCACCACCAAAACGATCTTTGAATAAAAAGAAAGAAAACAAAATCGATCTTTTTCAAGGAGTTTGAACACATTTTGACAATAAAAAAAAAGAATCACTTAGAAAAATAAAATGATGAAATTGACATTTATACACATCATCAGTAATGAAATAGAAAAATAGTTGTTTTTCAGGGGATATTTTTGTTAGGATCTATGGGGATAAAACTATGATTAGAACCTGACTGGCTTAATGGTTTTCGCTTTTTATCTTTAATTTCGAATTCAAAGATGAATTTTTGTAATTAGTAGTAATTTTCTGTCCCTCTTTTATGTTAATTTGTCTGTCACAATTTCCGTTATTGTTGTCATCTAAATGAGTGTTTATAACAGAAATCCTAAGTTCTTGGAGAGCAAGATCTCCGTGTTGGATTTTGAGTGTACTGTTTGGTTCTTGTTTATCAACAAGGGTTACAGTTCGCGGGGGTTTCATTTCTCTGTTACGCTTCCCTGGACTATCCTCTACCTTAATGTCATTAGGATATTGACACCGACACTTATTACATTTATCGACTTGCCTCATGTTAAAGTATTTTTTGATGTGACACTGACAATCACAGTTTGCACATGGAAACTTACTTTGTGAATCAGTCGTATAAACACAATGACGGGAGTCTGAAAGACCTTGTTCGGACATCTGAAACTGATAACTATTGTCGTTAAACTCATTGAATCTTCTGTGAATTGTAATTTTCCGTCCATTACCTGATATAAAAAATCTGTTGTGTAAGTTTGGCGTTGAAACATAACGCCTATTTTGCAAAGATTTATTTATTGTTGTATCATGTGCGACAGCGACGAAGAACGGCCCCTTTTTGATGCACATGGTGTTGTCAACACTAAAATTCAGCATTAGTTCATCTACAGATTTGTAACCGTATTCTTTTAAGGGTATGTACCTACCAGTCTCAGATTTGTATTCCTTTTGTAAATCTTTAGCGTTCAAGCCGAGAGAAGCTTCATACAGAATCGATAACAGTTTCGTTCTGAGCTCATCAACGTCTGAACTATCGACTGTGACCGGCACTGAAGCCTGCTTTTGATATGTCCGTGGTGGAAGTGCCGTTAGTTGGTTCATGGAAACACTTCGTGTCATTCGATTATCATTGCTATATCGAGAAAAACGATCAGGTTTTGTTTCATAAAGCCGTCGTTTCTCATTCTTAACGTAATGTCGACTCGGTTTCTGATGACGTGACGAAATCTCTTTCGTTTTCAGTTTGCGATCTGATTTTTGTTGTTGGATTAACTTTTCTATGTGATGTGTGGCGTCACATGAAACTGCAAAGTAATAATTTCCCTCTCTAACAACTGTATCAGGAATCGATCCGAGAAAATCATCGACAGTTGTGAATCCAGTTCTTCTGACGTCCATATCCTCGCCTGTCAGTTGCTTGTATTCTTTCAAAAAATTCGTTTTTCTCACGCCATGTTTTGAACTTAATAAAACAGATCTGATTTTTTTCTTTAAATCGATATTTTCCATTTTTTAATGGTAATACCTTTTGAAACATTAATTAAAAATTGAAAACTTTTTGTTTTTGAGTTCTTCCTTATTTTTCTTTGCAGTTTTGCCAGCTGTTGTTTTTGTTTATTTTTTATCATCTGCTCTGAATCGAATGACCTGTTTATAAATACTTTCTCCTCTTTCTCGCAACCTCGAACTTTGAGCGGCTTTTGTATAGATATATATATATATATAGATATGGATTTCTATTTATGTGTGTGTATTTGCATTATACCCCCTTTCCTCTTTCTCCCTCTCTTTAAGCACACACATACATACACATACGCACTCTCTTCCCCTCCGTCTCTCTCTCCCACAATACTAGTTTCTCTCTATCATTTTTCTCCCAAATCACTGTTTGTCTTTCATGTCAGTTTTTGTCATTGGATAAAATTCTTTCAGAGCTGGTGTCAACTTTTTTTTATCTATTCATTCCTTCTTCATTGAGAAAATATTATAGTATGTGAGTGTATAAATTAGGGATGCAAACAGGAAATTGATTTGTAACTAGTTTCTTAAGTGCTAATGCACAAAACTTTCAGCCTTTGAGTCATTCTGTTACTTCTGTTAAATATTAAGAAAAATATACATATACGAATGTGAGTGTATAGGTAGATAAACAGAATTGATACATATGTAGGGATCTAGCTTGATCCTGCCTTACATTTGAAACCAAATCCACCCGCTTGTTGCTTTTCAAAACGAGCGTAAAATCTTCTCCACACCAGATTGATGAGGAAACACCCCAGCCCCTACTACCAGTGCTGGTCAAAGAAAGGTCAGTACTTTGTTTAGGGTTTGACCTACATTACTGATCATATAACAGAGAATTTCGACCTGATATGGCACATCACGAACAACCCGCTACATATATTTACATGGAGTACAAAATACATGAAATAAAGGATAAATATAGAGAGAAATTATATGATGACATTACATAATTTCTCTATTTTTTCCTTGTTTTATTATCTGTATTTTGTATTCCATGTAAATATGTATATGGTATCAAACCTGTTTACCTGACACCCTCATAGCATGATTTGGATTTCCCCTATAGCCACTCTCGATGCCATGGGCTTTGCCTCAGTAGATGAAGTCACCCAAATTTCCTAACTTTAATTCCAAATAACATCAGATTCTTTAATTTATGAGATAAAATAATTGGTTCATCGTAATCAAAATTCAGAGTTGCATCGATACACTAAAATTGAAAGCAATCTGAGAAAAATTAAAGGGGGTTCATTTTGCAGACGAGAAAGACTAGATCCCAATTTAAGTTTACATCGTGCAATAATAATTTTATTACATACATAACATGTATGTGATGCATATATAACAGAAAACGTCATTAAAATACAAATCTAAAACCAAAGAAAACACAAACATGATCGAAGAAAGAAAACAAAAAATGAGGAAAAAAGAAAAAAAACATCGAAAAAACAAGTGCCTCTATTGGTGGCACTCCACAAGGTTCAACGGAACCTACTGAAGCAAACCAACATGCTCGCAGCATTATTATGGGCGATGGCGAGGCTAAAAGGTGTTGGAACAGCCAAACACCCCAACAAGCATCACCTCACGTCTCTGTTAGGCGAGCCACCAACGATGACAAGAACTTGGCTGTTAGCGGCCATTTGAGTCACAACTTTGTGTTATGAGCACGTGGCGGACAAAATAAGATGTTTTTTCTGCATTTTTAACTGAGACAAAATATATTTTTCATAAATTTTCCCTACCTTACAAAAACTTCATCAGCTAAACAAATAGTCTTCCCTAAATGCATTATAAAATAATCTGATTTACTATTTCAGAAAATTACAGCTGTTCTCTTTGACCATATAAAAGACAAATTTAGCTGGGACAAAATAAGTAAGCCAAGATAAGGTAAATTTGCTACTTAAATTCTCCAGAAAACAGACTCCGACACATCAGTATCTATCCCTAGACATCAGAAAGATCAGAAATGAAAAAAAAAATTAATATCTAGGTCAAATGAAAGATGCTCAGGGGAAAATGGCACATAAAAAAATAAACTCAACATTGAATATTCTCTATAGTTTCTTCATAATCTGCTGGAGTGCCCTCTTTGTGATATATTTACTCACCATGCATTTAAATAGAAGAAATTATTCAAATTAGACATTACTCATTTTACCCCATTTTAATCATAATTTTTTGATACTTGAAAATTATCAAAATAGACATTAGTGTGGTAAAAAAATTAACTTGGAATCCAACAGAGAAAAGAGTATTGATTGTTAAACACCAAACATTATCCAGATATTTTATTAGCAACCTCAATTACAATTGAGTCAAAACTGAGGAAAAATTTCTTGGAAAAAGAGGACCTGCCACCTGACTATGTGTCAGACTCTCAGTTTCAACAACAACTATGCTGACCAGTTTTTACCTCTGAAGATGATGCAGTACTTGCAATGCAATGATTTCAAACCGGTAGGGAGAAAATGAGAAATCAGGAGTTACTCATTTCGCTCTGGTTTACTAATTTGCACCCCCCCCCCCATGATAATTTTGCTTGTCCCTCTGTTACTTAGCCTATCTAATGCTTCCATGTGATTAGCTGAAGGGAGAAGAGAGACGAGGAGGGGAGGGAGAGGTGGTGGTGAGTGAAATGTGTAAATTCTTTTTTTAACTAAGATTTTTTCCCTCCGTTACTTAGTCCGTCTGTTATGCTTTCATGTGATTAGTTGAAGGGAAAAGCAAAGAGCAAAAGAAAAAGAGAGTAAGGTGAAGTGTAAGAAAGAAAGAGGGAGAGTGCTGTGTATTAAGTCTATAAAATTGTGCATAAAGTGCATTATGTAATCATTGTATTCCAATTTCCTTCACTTTTCAATGATTAGCAGATGAGTGACTATCTTTTGATACAGACACCACTCAGGCTACACTTTCAAGTTTTTTGGATAAAGTTTTCAGAAATAACCCAATAAGTTTACCATTAATTCTGTGAAAAACTCACAGGTCCTGCTAGTATGTATAAATGTATTTGAATGTTAATGTTTTTTGCGTGTGTGTTTGTGGTGGTGGGGAATAATAGTAATATTTCTTTGTGTTTTCTTGTGTATTAATAGTAATATTTCTTTGTGTGTTTTCTTGTGTATTAATAGTAATATTTCTTTGTGTGATTCTTTGTTGATATTTGAAGAACACAATTTCTTAAGTTCATTAGTGGCCCCCCGTCTTGAAATTCATGCTTTTAGAATCTTTGACCTCAGCTAAATTACTTGCCAGCCAGTTACAAAATTCCTCTTATATTTTTTAGCTCTGTTATCTGTGCACTGACAAGATTACACTGCATCTCTTTAATTTCTTTGTTTGGTGGAATTCTGGTTTAAGCACCTTATAACTTTTTTATATTTTGGAAACTTCTGAAAACTTTTGTGACTATGCAAAAGAAAAACTTTTTTCATTTTCTACCCCCCCCCCCACCTCCTACCATAAATCTTAAAATTTCAACTCTTTCTCAAATTTTTGTTTTTTAATCATAGCTTTAAAATACAGACAGTCCAAATCTGCCATTTGTTTCTGTTTACAATTTCAAAATAATTTTCCAAAAAATAAAAAAGTTATAAGGTGCTTAAACCAGAATTCCGCCCAACAAAGAAATTAAAGAGATGCAGTGTAATCTTGTCAGTGACCAGGTCGTAGTCCGTGCACAGATAACAGGGCTAAAGAATATAAGAGGAGTTTCGTAACTGCCTGGCGAGTAATTTAGTTGAGGTCAAAGATTCTAAAAGCATTCTTGCATGAATTTCAAGACCGGGGGCCATTAGTGAACTTAAGAAATTGTGTTCTTCAAATATCAACTTTATTCATATTCAACCAGAATCACATACTTCCACGCACACAAAGAAATATTACTATTATTCCCCATCACCACAAACACACATGCAAAAAACATTAACATTCTCTTTTACTCGTTTACTTGTTTCAGTCATTTGACTGCGGCCATGCTGGAGCACCGCCTTTAGTCGAATCAAATCGACCCCAGGACTTATTCTTTGTAAGCCTAGTACTAATTCTATCGGTCTCTTTTTGCCAAACCGTTAAGTGACGAGGACGTAAACACACCAGCATCGGTTGTCAAGCGATGTTGGGGGGACCAACACAGACACACAAACATATACACACACACACATATATATACATATCATTTTATTTTTCATTTTATCTAGTTTCAGCTCATGAGCTGTGGCCATGCTGGGGCACCGCCATTTTTAATATATATACATATATACAACGGGCTTCTTTCAGTTTCCGTCTACCAAATCCACTCACAAGGCTTTGGTCGGCCCGAGGCTATAGTAGAAGACACTTGCCCAAGGTGCCATGCAGTGGGACTGAACCTGGAACCATGTGGTTGGTAAGCAAGCTACTTACCACACAGCCACTCCTGCGCCTATAAAAAGGGTGCGATGCTTACAGCACCTAGATTTCCCAAGCGGTCACACATCTAAGTACTCACTAGGCTCGACGTTGCTTATACATACATTTATACATACTAGCAGGACCCATGAGTTTAAGGGAGATTTAGTTGTTGCTTTGAGCATATCCCATGCCCACCTGGTACCTTCCTTGTTTCTTTGTCACTCTGACATGTATTGATGTTTTTCAACATTTTTCTCTCCTTAAAGACATTTAATAGAATGATGATGCACCCAAAGGTGGTCTATTGCTGGGATTTAAGCAAAAAATAAAAATAAAAACCTTTTGTAATTTAAATTCTTACCTGCACCCTGCATCAAGCAAGTGTATGTGAGTATGTATAAGCAAAAAACATTTACTAACAGAGAAGTATGCTATCAAAATAAATTATCTTTTACATACCTTTTTTAAATAATTGTGAATAAATCGCAGCAATGATCTCAGGCTCTTTAACACCTAGATGAACAATATGGGTTAAGTTAAATTTCAGCATCCATAAGGATTTATAGGGGCGAGGGAATGAAAAATTTTAATCTAAAATTTTGTTTTGCAAAAATTTCTGAAAATACCAACAAGTAGAAAAGTTATGACCAGTCATATGGCGTGCTTTGATCCTGAATCCATGATAGGCCGTGCATATGCGCAGATATTTAAAATTTTTTGAATTTCAAAAATTATTTTGAAGTTATAAACGGAAACAAATAACACATTTGGATTATCCATATTTTAAACTCTGATTAAAATAAAAAAATTTTTAAAGTGTGGAAATTTTAGGATTTATAGAGGAGGTGGAGGTATTAAAAAATTATTAAAAAAATTTGTCTTACATAGTCGTATAAATTCCCATGTGTAGAACACAAATTTGCAAAAAATTTTCAAAAATTCCAAAAGATGAAAAATTTATGAGAGGTTATATAGGGTATTTCAACCAGAATTCCCCCTTTTTGTTGCCTTAACTTAATTGATCTGCATACGTTCATAGATGAAATTATTCTGTAAAGAATAATAACTCACCATTAATCTTTGCACCATTGTTTTCCTGCACAAGGGAGATGTCTCTGGAGCTAGATGGACTGCCCTTCAAGCTTTATCTTCACGTGTCAATCTTGTTTAGTAATCTCTTGGTGGATGTCTACTGCAACTAGCAATAGAACAGAAGAATTTCCAGTACTGTGAGCCATGGCATGGTGATAGTGCTGCTGAGAAAGGACCCAAACAAAGGGGACCAAATAGATAATTTTAGGCCCATAACTCTGCTAAAGTGGATTGCAAGATTTTGACCAAGGTGTTAGCCAAGAGGTTGGCACTTGTCATCAATAAACTGATCAGTGATGCGCAGATATGCGCTATCCCAAACAAATATATCCACAACAACCTCCACCTCACATGTTACATCATAGAGAAGGTAGATAAGGAACCTGATATGGTGGGGCCCTGATCAATTTAGATCAGTCAAAAGCTTTTTATACGGTCATTCACCAAACATCAGAGGCTGTTCTCATGGCAGCCAGTTTCAGTTCCATTTTCAGAGGCTGGATCAAGCAATGTTCAGTGACTTCTGTTCAGTGCACAAAGTAAATGACCACTTATTGGAATCATTTAATATCATACATTTGGTTCATCAAGGATGCTCACTTTTGCCCCTTCTGTATGTGCTGGCTCTCAAGCCATTGCTATGGAAGCTAGATGTTTTGATGGGTGTCCTGCATGAACTAGGATGGGGGATATTTGTGTCAGCTTATGCAGATGATATCACCATAATAGTGTCAGACATCTTGGAAATCAAAGTGATTGGCACTACCCTAAGGGAGTACAAAGCTGTGACCAGAGCAAAGATTAACTACAAGTTGATGAGCCTGCAGCTTGGCACCTGGAGAGCTAAAGAACTTACACTTCTGCTTTCTTTGTAAGGGATGGATCAGACAGTCCATTTGCTGTCAGTAGCTGCTGCAAGGAAGGCCAGGTATGCTGTGGCTAATGATGCACAGACATGCACTAAGGCTGTGATATCTCTGGCATTTTCTTGACAGTAAGCTGGTGTGATCATCATTTGTCAAATGGGATTTTCTGCAGTTTGTCTCATTGATTGAGCTGCAGTCTTGGACCATGTGTAGACCAAGAAAGAGTGCTTGACACCTAGAGTATCAGCAAGCATCTACAGCCCTCTGCCAGTCAGGCAATGCAGTCAGTGGAGGTTCCAGTTTTATAGGTGATTAGTGGCAGGCAAGAGCAACAATGTCCTCTGGGAGACTCTGGGTGTTGGTGGAAATCAAGTGACTGGTCTTTTCCAGAGGACTCTCAGGCCAGGGCTATGGACAAGTTCCAGAAATCCCTGGACTGGCAGTGCTACTGGGGGTTCTGTCAGTTTGAGACAAGCTCTACTAGCCTGGAAGCGCTGTCAGATGGAACTGTCCGAGATGCATGCAGGGCGATGAAACTGTTCTGCATGCCCTTGTCTGTTGTCTGGGCATTGATGACTTGTGGAACCTTGTTGAATAGCTGTTGTCACATGTAGGATAGATCCAGTTATTGGCTGAGTCCATGAGAAGGATTGCCCAGTCACCTTCTTTTGGCCAGGAAGTTTTTCTCTCTCTGGTGGCTATGGCAAAAGAGGTAGTGTGGTTGATGTGATTGAAAGGACTGAAGACATATGTTTTCCTCTTCAACCAAGCTCTCATTGAATTTTTACAGTTTCACTTGAAAAGGAAAGTGAGGCTGGAGAGGGAAGTGCTGCTCCACAGTATTTTTGTTGAAAGGTGGGTGAATGTTGCAAGGATGGCCTGTGTAAATAAGTCTACTCTGAACACATGCCTGTAAGTCAGAGGGGACGAGAAGTAGAAGGGTACTTGCTTGGGGTGCCCTTGGTGGTGTCAGGGTGATCAGGAAGTGCGGAATTTTGTTGTTGTCATTGTTTTATTGTTTACATGTATTTATGTGTTAAGCCCTATTTGTCTTTTATTTTTGTATTGTCATATTGTTTTTTTTTTTCCCTTATGGCTAAATGGCTAATAAAGAGAAGACATTATTATTATTATTGAGAGAGAGAGCAGTGCATGCCATCAAAGTGACACGGGTAAAATATACGAAGCCCATTATACCCATCATGACTACCCGTCTGATAAGGGTACACCAGGCACATGCATCACAACCATATGCGCACGACATGGTGATCTCATATCAAGATAAACAGCGCATGACCTCACAGGTGGGGCTCAGTTAGAATTTTCTTCAGGTCGAGTAGCCCATCCTGCTCAAAAGGTCCCTGAATAAAGTTTGTTTAAGGATGTTGAACAAAATACCCATGTTTCCAAAGGTGAATTATTCAAACCCCAAAAAATTCCTCTCAACACATGGCTATGATGCTCCCCCAGTACTTCTGTTCATGATCAGAGATGCACATATCGTCAGCCATCAAGGGACATGCTCAACTGACAAGCAAATCTGTGGTATTGAGTAGAATATTTGCTGTAGCCCATCTTTTATACCAAGTATTCTACTCAATACCACAGATTTGCTTGTCAGTTTATTATTATTATTATTATTATTATTATTATTATTACTTCAACATCATGAGGTAACTGAGAAAGATTTGTTCAACTTTTGTCACACTTTGATTGCAAAATCTCAAGTTTTGGAGCGGTAGAGTGAAGCTAATTAAAAGAGCTATCCAGGACTGCAAGCAGTTCAATACTATTATCTATTACCACCACACACAATAATACAAGAGGATTTCATAGCAGCTATGATATTTAATATTTCCAAATTGTCCAAAATTATTACTCAATTATCAATTTTTATCTTACTATATTTAGAATTTAATTACCAATATATCATTGTTATTTGTTTATTATTTGTTTACTTGTTTTGTTTTGTCTTAAATATCCCTTGCATCCCTTCTCCTCCAGCAGGACAAGGTGTCAGACAAAAGCCTTACAGTACTTAGCAACACTTCTTTATTTCCATTCTGAGTTTAAATCCTCCTATGCTCAATTTTACCTTTCATCCTTCTAGGGTCAATGAAATAAATTTCCAGCCAAGTACCCAACTAAGGTTGATTTATATTTCTATAAGGCATCCTAGACATCATCATCACCATGCTGGCACTGGTTGGATGGCTTGACATGGAACTGGACAGCTGGGAGTATCCAGACTCCAGTTTCTGTTGTGGCATGGTTTCTATGGCTGGATTCCTTTCCCAGAACCAACCACTTAACAAAGTGTGTTTGATGCTTAGAGTAAGTCATTCTTGTTGTCATTGCAATTTCTGAAAATATCATGGCTTATATAATGTCTATTTCACATCTGTTTTATTGGACATTTGGGTGAGTGTCACTTCTATAGATCTCAGCCTGGTGTATTGGCATGTACTCATACACATGTCAGTCCAAGTGTGTTTGTGCATGCAAGTATATGGGTGTACATGAATGTTGTACACACATGCATGCCTGTATTTCATCATTTAGTTAGCATTTGAAAACCTTTTTACATACTGCATATAACTTCTGAAGAGAATAGTTTAAGAGTGATTTCGGGCTTGCAATCTGCTGGTGTAAAAGCAGAAACTGGGCTTGGTTCTATCTTAATGATGCTTTGTGTTAACTGATGAAACACTGTTCCAGTACAATGGACATATATCATTACTTTGCTAAATCTTTTGTCAGCCATTTTAGAAAATTTTGTTTTTACTCTTCAGAATGTAACAGTCACATCTCACTCGTCATTTGAAGTTTGCTTGTCCTTATAGGGAAATCTGTAGTTGAACTGAAAAAAGAAATTCCAGGTGTGACAGCAAAACCTGGAATCAATGGGCCTTAAAGTTAACTTAACAAAAAAAGTTTTGTAAGTAAAAATCCCTAGACAAACCACTAATCATTTCCTGCAAATGACCCTGCTCAATTTATAGAAAAGGTGTAGGTGCAAATTCTATATAGTGTACTCAGTGTAAGCTATGGATACACAAGAGGCACAGTGAAATCACAGGAAAGTTTAAGAAGAAAGTAGGCTTTGTATGTGTCAGATGTGGAGGAGTAATAAACTCTAAGAAGATACAAGAAAGAAATTTTGTCAAATGTCCAGAAGTTTCCCTAGAGGAAGTAGTTTCTGTTCACAAAGATGACTTAATTGGCAGTGGAAGAGAATGTTCTGAAAATTGCATTGATAAAATGAATACCAGTCGAGTACTGGGCTTCATGTAATCGGCTAGCCCCTTTATCCAAAATTCAGGCTTTGTGTCAGTAGTAGAAAGAATTACCATCATTCTCACCATCATCATGTAGTAGTACAGCTTCTTTAATAAAGCACATTTGTAGCAAGTGTATGTTTGTTGTAATAGCATAATTATATTGATACTTTACAAAAAGAAGATTGATTTATTTACTTGTAGATACTTGAAAAGCATATTAAATATGCCCAAAGAGCAATAAACCTACAAATTAATTGGTGGTAAAAAAAAAATATCTAAAAAAGTACTTCAAGTTAATTGGCTGCTTTTTAATCTTTAATCTTCTAGTAGCTGTATGGTGATGAAGACTTTTTAGACTAAGAGGGTATGGCTAATTGGATTTTTGAGCAATGTTAGACCACAGGGTTGTGGTTAATTGGGCTGTTAAGAACAATAAACTATGAGAATGTGTTAGACCATGTTCTCAAAATAGTTGATTAAACTGTTAAGACCATGGGGCTGTGGTTGATTGGAATGAATGGATACAAACATATGGAGTGGAACAAATATTGATGACTGATTAAATCAGTCTGATATGAAAATAAAGAAAGAGATCTAAATTAAGCAAATCAAAACAACTGTTGTACTAATGTCAAATGTAAAGGATTTTTTATAAATTGAAATCTTGCTCCTAGTGTTACATTTTTGTATCCCTACTTCATCTTACAAAAATATTTCACCCAACTACATGGTTCTGGGTTCAGTCCCATGGTATGGCACCATGGGTAGTTGTCACACACTATCTATCTGTACTCAAGGTGTAACAGTTGAGAACTGATGTTACCTATTACACTTTTACTCGTTTCAGTCATTTGACTGCAGCCATGCTGGGGCACCGCCTTTAGTCGAGTAAATCGACCCCAGGACTTTTTGTAAGCCCAGTACTTATTCTATCGGTCTCTTTTGCCGAACCGCTAAGTGACGGGGACATAAACACACCAGCTTCGGTTGTCAAGCAATGCTAGGGGGACAAACACAGACACACAAACACACATATATATATATATATATACATATATACGACGGGCTTCTTTCAGTTTCCGTCTACCAAATCCATTCACAAGGCTTTGGTCGGCCCGAGGCTATAGTAGAAGACACTTGCCCAAGATGCCATGCAGCGGGAATGAACCCGGAACCATGTGGTTGGTAAGCAAGCTACTTACCACACAGCCACTCCTGCGCCTATAGGTACAAAAATTTTCACTTGTGCGAAGGAAGGGTGGCATCACCTCCCAACGAAAGGATTTTGTGCAGTAGTTTTGGCGGGCAAGAATAAAGTTGGATAC
This sequence comes from Octopus bimaculoides, assembly GCF_046866305.1. Lineage (NCBI taxonomy): Eukaryota > Metazoa > Mollusca > Cephalopoda > Octopoda > Octopodidae > Octopus > Octopus bimaculoides. The sequence continues at coordinate 18,730,813 of NC_142947.1, forward strand.
TTTTTGGATGCACCTCGTATATGCATGTTATGAGCGTTGTAAACAAATAGCTCTAAAGAGAACAAGCTGAGTATGTATGTGTGTGTGTATGCATGTATGTGTGTGTGTATGTATGTATGTGTGTATGTATGTATGTATGTATACAGAGAGAGCGAGAGTGTGTGTGAGAGAAAGAAAGAAAGAGAGAGAGAGAGAGATTATTGGAAAGTGTTAGCCATGGTGTTATTAGAAGGTTCATCACTATTAAAAAAATTACCGAAGCTAAAGAAAGCACAGTAAAGTCTATTTGCCGACACAGTGTGGCAGTCCAACGCAGGACGATGTCACTATTTTTTAGCCCCAGGAAAACATTTTTTCCAGCTGGCTACCAACACTGTCATTAATAGCAAACGAAGCAGCTAGATACAAGCAATTTTGATAATTTTATGTTTTATTGTAAGAGTTGCCATTTAAGAAGCCACTTTTTCTTGAAACAGATAACTATGGTCCCAATTCCTGCTCATTTGTAACCATTTAATTCTACCTGTGTCTCCCTTGCTTACCTCACCCTATTACACACCAACGTCGTCTGCTTTGTAATTTTCTGTACAACTGCAGCATCAGCGGCAATAACAGTATTGCTGTTGTCTAATTATTCTCACTTGAAAGGATTCGAATTTCCTTCTAAAGAATGGCAAACTCCGTTAACATATCAACACCAACAGCGATTCCTGTTTCTGCCTCTCTCTGTCACCTTGTTTTTCTCTGTTCCTCCTCCTCCTCCCACCCCTCTCTCTTTCCGTTCCGTCCTATTTCTCCAAGTACTGTCGTCAGGTGAAATTTCGAGGATGCAGTCAATGTTCACTGTCTAACACAGTGTCTTTCACGGTTGTTCTGCATTGTACCACTGGCAATGTACGAACACGCAACTCCCTGAACCGAGAGGCGAACACCTTGTTCCCATATCCATTGCCAGCCACTTCTCACCACCACTGCTGCTGACAGTGTATGTATGTATGTAGGTGATGATGATGATGATGGTGATTATTGATTATTATTGATGCCACTGCCACTGTTGCTGCTGATTTGACGCTGTTGATGCTGGGATCGTTGCCGTTTTAAACACAGCCATCTGGTTGTCGTATATATATTCCTAGTTTGTTTGTTTGCCGTCAATGTTGTTGATGTGGCAATGTTTAGTTTGACCACAGACGAAGTCGAGGTCGAGGATTCGGAATCTGGTGATTTCTTGGGCTACCGCAGGCAAGGTTCGCCTTCTCTCCGATCTCAATGTACCTGCTGCCGTGTGAAAGTTCACTGCAGGTAGATACATTTTCACCTATATTCATTCATTCATTTATTTATTTATTCATTCATTCATTCACATTATTTTCCTTATTCCCTTTATAGAATAATCCTTATTTAGACAATGCAAAATAAACAAGAGTGGTTGAACTCACGTTGCAATTACACGAGTTTATCAGAGGAAATCAAACATTTCTTTCTTATTTACAGTAAGGAAATATTATAATGTGTAATAAATTTATACATTGTAAATATTATTTTTAGGAATATTGTATAATGTCTGTTTTGACTATGAGTGTTCCAGTTGAACTACGTATTCATTGACTTACAAAGTGGCTGAGTATTCCACAAACATTTGTACTTTTAATGTAATCCTCAGGCAGGATCAACATGACACAGAGGGCGACAATACTGCCCCCTCCCCTTTGTATTACAGGTACAATTCATTCTGCTGGGCTTCCATACAGTTTCTGTATACCCAATTTAACTATCGAAGCTTGGCTCGCTTCAAGGCTTATAAAGTACTTATAAAGTAAAAGACACATATCCAAAATTCCACAAAGATCGACCCCAAAACTTCATGATTACGGAGTCCTTCTTAATCACTATTCCTTTCCCCCGTCTCACATCAAAACATTTCGATAGCATGTTTGTTTTCTATTTGTTGTTTTGTAACATATTTTTATTGAATTTCATTGACTTTGTTATATGGAGTGTTGTTCTTTAACTCCTGGTCACCTTTGATCGAACAGATTTCTCATCAAATACATTACAACCGCGACCATCTCGTCAATTTTAGGATTATGTAGGACTTACATTATCTCGTATTATTTCCTTATTTAAGGGGAAAGGGTGTGATTTATGGGTAGGTTGGCTGTTATTTCTAGCAAAGTAAGGGATCATATACAGACTCCCATATTGGATCGTATAGGATTTGAAATCTGATATTTTTTTTTACTGTATCGTATTGTCATTTTGGTAAATTTATGATATTAAAAAAAAAAATTATCCAATTACTAGCTTTGGTAGAAATGGACTATATGTAATCTGAACCTTTCCCCACCTTATTTATTATTTTTTTTTTTACGGGTTCCCACGTTTTAGGCTATGGAGATTCCGATTCTGAAACAAAATTTTCAAAAATCTAAAATTCAAAATTTCGATCCCCCACCCCTTCCGCATTTAAAAAAAATTTTCCGGAAATTTTTTTTATGCATAAAAAAATACGGAGATTATGATTCTGAAAAAAAATTGTTTGAAATATTTCAATTCCCCCCCCCACCACCACCACCACCACCAAGCAGGCTTTTTACATGCTAGAAATAACAGCCAAATCTCACAAAACTAGTGTTAGGGTTAGGGTCAGGGTTAGGGTTAGGGTTAGGGTTAGGGTTAGGGTTTGAGTTAGGTTTACCCTGTGGATCTATATAAAAACCGGGGGTGGGGGAATCGAAATTTTGAAATTGAGATTTTTGAAAATTTTTTTTCAGAATCGGAATCTCCATAGCCTAAAATGTGGGATTCCGTAAAAAAAGATAAAAAATAAGTGGGGAAAGGTTCAGATTACATTTAGTCCATCTGGACCCTTCTTTCAGTTTCTGTCTAGCAAATCCATTCAAAAGGCTTTAGTTGGCCAGGGCTCTAGTAGAAGATACTTGTCCAAGTTGCCACACAGTAGGACTGAACCCAGAACCATGTGGTTGGGAAGGAAGCTTCTTACCACACAGCCATGCCTGTGCCTATATGTATGTGTGTGTTAATGTTAGTATTTGTTAATCTTTTTTCTGTGTCTCCATCTTTACCAATTCACTGCCTGATTTTTCCCTACATATAAGAAAAAAAACAAACAAATTCTTGTATGCAACACAATATATTTCATAACATTAATTGCCTTATCTATTAATTAAACCTCAGTGCCTTTGAAAGGAGAATAAATGTAAAAAAAAAAAACAGTGTGAATGTTGCTAAATAATTCTTCCAACTTCCAAAAAATGTCCCTACAGCAATTCCCAGATTTTATTTTTGAAATCCTGAAATTTCCCATAAATTATGAATTTTAAAAAAAATCTGTTTAACTACTTACCAGACAATTAATCTAGATTAAATAAAATTATTAAAAAACAAAAAGGGAAAAATATAAAAATAAAGTTCTGAAATAAAACTTATAGAATTACGGTTTGATTGTACATCCTGATCTACCTGACTGATAACCAAAGGCATTCCAGTCATAACTATGCTATCATTTTAAGACACAGTATACCTAGGAATACATTTTTCAATGTATTCTTCCTTTTTATTAATTGGTTCACTGTGATTTTAGAGAGATTTGTCTTCTATTTCTAGCAGGTTAATTCACTACATAGATGCTTCTTTGTTGACTTGGCCATTTTTGTTTATATTGCCATACAGTTGAAGCTTGGTTATTTGATAGCTCTATTCATCAGACTCAGCAAGTCTCAGGTATTTGATATCCAAATGTCTACATATGTTATTGATTAATAAATCACAAACCAGATTTGACCAAAGCATTATTATTTCCAGTTCAAGGCAATGCTAGCAAGCTTTTATTGCTGTTATAGTTGTGTGTGTGTGTGTGGGGGGGGTACATATGTATGTATGTGTTCATGCATGTACATATGCACATATATATGCATGTACATATGCACATACATGTACTTGCACACATACATATGTTCGTGCACTTGCACATATACTTCCACTCACCTGTTAAATCATACCTAAATACACACATACACATGCGAATACATGCACATACATGTAAAAGTACACATATATGCTTGGTATTAACATAAACACACACACGCAATCATACATACAATTATATGCATCACTGTGAATAACAGTATATTTAGAAGCAGGCATTTACAGTTATACACTTTACATGTCTATACATTTATTTACAAAATTACATATATGCAGAATACTTGCATATATGATACTCACATATCTAATTTTATATTTCCAGAGAGAGCAATGAAAGAGATATGTTCAAACAAATAAAATACAGGTGTACATATATATATATATATATATATATATACATACACATGGTTTAAAAATTTTGGCACAAGGCCAGTAATTTTAGGCAAGTGATAAGTCAATTAAATAAATCCCTGTGCTTAACTGGTAGTTACTTTATTGAACCTAAAAGGATGAAAGTAAAGTCGGCCTTGGTTGAGATTTGAACCCAGAATGCTAAGAGAAGAAATGCTGTTAAGCACATCATCCGATTCTGCCAGCTTTACTGCCTTATGTACATGCATACATATACATACATATAAATACAGGCAAGGCTGAATGTTCAATCCCTAGTCTTGAAATGAGCAAAATCTTGTGAGTAAAATTTGATAGACAGACATTGTGCTTAAACTTGTTGGAGAGACTGTTCTTGTTGTTGGGTAATAGACTTCATCCATCATCCAGTTTAACACTCAGTTTTTGGGGTTTTAGTCAAATTCACCTTATTTATTATAAGCATTTGTGCCAGGTCTCAGGCTTGAAGGTAACTTCTTCACTGCCTTCAACCGGTCCCAGAGACATTGAAAAACACTGAAACTAAAACCCTTTGAACTACTAATCTTAATTTGTTATTTAGGATCAAAAAGAATGAGACTGGCTGAAGTTCATCCCTTTTTTTGTTTTTAGGCACCTAAATGGCATAGTTCATAATTTTCAGGTATTTTAAACATTATCTTTCAAACTTGTTTAGTCCAGGTTAGTCCTGATAAACTAAAGCTATGACCAAAGGCATTCCAGGTGTGATTATCTTGTTTTTTATCCTTTTTAGTCAGAGTATATCCAGATCTAAGCTATCCAATGTAGCTTTTATCTGGTCACTATTTCTAGCTGATTAAGTGACCACACAGAAACTACCATGGTGGCTCACCATTTTAAAGTTTGTTTCAAATGGATAAAAAAATCTATACATTTTTTAACATTCTTCTCTTTCTCTTTATCTAGTTCCAGTCCTTGGATGCACTATAATGAACCTGAAGATGAAGCAAATCGCTGTTGGAAAAGAGCAGAGACCGTTCCAGATATTGACGAGACTAAATCTACCCCTGACATTGATCTGTCTCCAATGTTTGAAAGAATCTCCATAGTCAACAAATGTGGAGTTCAAGGAAAACATTTCAGTGGTGTAAGTCTATAAATTCTGTAAATGCCGTTTCTTGTTATTGTTGTTGTTGTTGTGTGCACTCTGCACATCAGACTTGTTTGGGTTGATCTGTGTCATGTAAGTAATCATTTAAACAAAGTATTCAGTCAGCATTTCTAGTTGAAAGAACTGAGAGTTTAATTCCCAACTGATTCTTATATTTGGAATTTGGAATTATTTTATATAATCAGTTCATATATATGAATCCATGGTATTTTAAATGAAATAGATTTGTGACATTTGTTGGTGTTAAATGGAGACTTTATAGATCTTATCAGAGTTTCTAATGGCCAAAAATAGTTTTCTTAACATTCATTTAACCCCTTCAGCATTTAAACTGGCTATATCCAACCCAAATATTTTGTTCATGTTTTATGTTCAAACTGGCCAGATCTAGCCTCTCATACTTACTCTACAATATCTTTCTAAAAATAATCACATTCATTGAAATCTTGAAGTTATGAGATAATGCATGATTAATTCCAAACAATGTGATAAAATAGGCATTACATTTGACAGAGTAATCTGGCCTAAAATCTGGCTGTATCTGGCCTAAATATTCTACCTGTTTTATGCTAAAACTTACCAGATCCAATCTCTCACACCTATCGTATAACATCATTCTAGAAGTATACAAGCATACCATTGAAAGCTTGAAGCTACAAATAATGTGTAATTAATTCAAAATAATGTGAATAAATAAGCAATACATTTGACAGAATGCTAAAAGGTTAAATTTCAAGCAAATTGTAGATATTTCCAATATATAATAATTTCTTATTCTGTGATTTCATTTCATACAATGTGCAGTCATCTCCTACAACTCAGTAATTATTTTCTACACTGTGTAGCAAGTTGATACAATGTGTAATTATTTTCTATAATGCTTTCTAAAAGCCAGCAATAAATGTCAGGGTAACATTTATTGGTGTTGAGTGGGCACTTGGTTGATTTTACCAGAGTCTCTAATGGTGTCAGAAACAATTTTTTATCTAACTTTCACCTTTTTTTAAACTTTCAACCATTGATTGCTGATAATATCATCACTCCTTGTTCTTCCAATTTGCAGCAAATTGTAATCATACTGCACCACTTTTATGGTTTCAACTTTTATGGTTTCAACTTTTAAAATATTTCATATAATGTGTGGTTGTTTTATGCAAATGTGTAGTTATTTTACAGAAAGCAGAGAACAATGAAAATTTTTAAAATAGTGGTGATGATGACGGTGATAATGATATTGACAACATTAGTTCATATAATGTCTAACCATTTCATATACTGTGGTATCATTTCATACAATGCATAGTTATTTTCTATACAATGTGTAGTCATTCCATACAAATTGTAGTTATAAGATCATATCAGAGCAATAAGTCAATCTGTTACACCTTTTGCTGAGAAGTTGCAATTTCATGAAGTTGTCTTTGTTCAGCCCCAGGCATCCCAGAAAAAGCAGACAAATGATCAAAGGAATTTTAGCTATGGTTTGCTTTTACACATTGTATATCTAAGATTACATTATTCAATGTATTCTTCTCTTTTTATGTTTTTTACAATGGTATACTGTGATTTGAGGGGAATTTTGGCTGTTATTTCTAACAGTTTGAGTGACCACTTACAGGGATCTCTTGTTAGTTTGAACAACTACATGATGATGATGACGACGACGACTATGATAAAGGTGATGACAACAGTGACACCCTTTGAGATTCATAAAATAAGTACCAACTATGTTTTGGTGATAATTCAATACCCCCTCTCCTGCCACATACACATTGCCGTTTATAAATATGTGCCCTTCCTTGTACCAATGTAGGAAATCATTGTTTTAAATTAATTTAGCATTTAATGATTTGAATTTCACTCTCTTTCCCTTTTTCTGCTTCTCATGTTAGATCCCACTGAAAGACCTCGAAGAAGCTTCCAAGAGCTTAGTCAAGGCGCTTACCATT
>NC_142947.1:18743231-18808231 GCF_046866305.1 Octopus bimaculoides
CAAAAATCTACTGTACCAAAAGAAGTGGTAATACATGTTAAAAGTGTTCGATGAAGAGAACATCTGCATAATTCAACATGAATGTGAAATGACATTAAACATTGTATAAGACAAATGAAGGTTTCTCTATGAACACTAAGTCATATTCACTGAATGAGTTTACATGTGCAAGGATGAATTATGATGTTGGCGTTGGCGTTAGATGCAGTGAAATATGGCCCAGACCGTGATTACCAGCATGAACATCAAACTTCAAAAAGTAGTTAACCATTTAATGGTTTTAATAAATGAATACAAAAACAGTAAGTATTATACTGTCCAGCATAAATAAAAGTCAACTTCATTATATTTTTTCTATCAACTTCTGGTACGAATGTTTACATTTGTATGTCATTTTGCAACAAAAAATTCTTTAAAAATTCTGGAAACAATCTACTCATGTAATTTACGCACCCACTAAAGTTTCTTTTTGTTTTTACAAAAAAAAAAAAGTGCATAAATTACATGGGTTTTTACAGTCAAATTGTAAGTGGAACTATCTCTAAAGCACATCGTATTCCCTTTAGAATGAAAAAATGGGCTTAAATAACGGTTATCTCCCTTATTCTATAATAAATATTTATATATATACTAGCAGTATAACCCGACGTTGTCCGGGTGTGACTTATTACGCCATCTAGGTGAAAATCAACTAAAAAAGAAAGCCTTACAATGAAAAAACCCTTATGATGTAAATATGTTCATAATTCAAAAGACGATGAAATTAATAGGGAATGTCTGAAGGCTGTTTTGCGTAAAATTATTAAGCATACGTAAATTTCATCCATCTAATTGGCTATAGAAATGTTTGTGCAAAACAACTTTTTGCGCTGCCCTGATTATACATAGCAGGGTAATCCCTTTTCGCGGGAGCTAGGACGGCAATTTCTGATGAAGCAATTGCTGGCAATCTGTTGCTACACAGTTTTGCCAGAATTCTATCAGATTGGGCAGAAGATGTTGATGCACCATTTTGCATTATGTTCAAAGTAGCTTCTGGAATGTGGTGAATTGCTGCAGTCTGTTGCTGTTATTTTAAACCGGTTGCTTTCTTTCCCCAGCAAACTCTCTTCTTTGGAGGCATAATCTATGTATATATTAAACAGAACAACAAAATGTGTATGTTGTTGTCACAGATTACGTATGTGTGGTTGTGTGTGTTTTTACGTATCTATGTTATGAAAAATAGGTAAAGAATACTGAGAAGAAAGTTTAATCTATGACGTTGTATGTATCACTTTCTCTCTCTGTTGAGCGCGTGTGTAAGAACGCTGTCCCAGGTAGAAGGGAAGAAATATAAAAGTTGCTAGAAACAACAGCCAAATCTCCCTTAAATCACACAAAGTAAACGGAATTAAAAAAATCTAATTACTGCACTGGAAAGTTCACATCGAGAAAATTCCATTGATGTAAAAATTTTTACGAAAAAGTGGAAAATGTGGATTTCTATAAACTTTTAAAAAGGCTTCACACAGACACACAACTTCAGCTTTATATAATAAGGTATGTCGTTATATATAGACTCATTTATATATATATATATATATTTATATATATATATATATATATATATATATATATATATATATATATATTGAGAAGATTTGTCAAGCTAAGTGAAATTGTAGTTGTGGCTGATGCTGGTGTCATGTAACTGGCACCCATTATACTCTTGGAGTGGATAGCGTTATGAAGGGCATCCAGCCATAGAAACCATGCCAAATCAGATTTGAACCTGGTGCAGCTTATCAGTTTTAGTCATACCATCTAACCCATGCCAGCATGGAAAGGAGACACTAAATGATGAGGATGATGATACACACACACACACACACACACACACACACACACACACACACACACACACACACACACACAGGGTGCGATGGGTATATCGTCACCATTCTGTATTTTTAATTTTGCATATGCACTTTGTTTCTGATTTTGTTGACTACACAGTATGGTAGGGTCAGTTGGGCACTGTCTGTGAGAGAAACAGCACCATGACACTATTCACACTGCCAGAAATTTGGAAATAACATGCTGTAATGCTTGGCATTCAAGCTGGAAGCTCCAATACGAACATTTCATAGTGTTTGGGTGTCAATCTGAGGACAGTGCAGAGGATTCGGAATGAGTTGGATGAGTCTAATGGTGATTACGGATGTACGGCAGCTCGGGAAACTCATTCTGATCGTTCTGTTGAGAAAAGAACTCCTGAATTTGTTGGTGAGATCCAGGCCATGATTGACAACAATCTCTCCAAGTCAATCAGGTCCATCGCCAGGGACACGGGAGTGTCTGAATTTCTTATCAGGCAGGTAGTGCATGAAGACATTCAGTATTCCTCATACAAAATGAGAAAGGGTCAGTTTTTATCCCAAACCATCAAGGACAAGAAGAAAGATCATACTATGAAGCTTTTGAACAAACTCAAGCATCCCTTCCAACCAAACACGCTTTGATTTTTCTCAGACGAGAAATGTTTCTGCCAGGATCAGATGGTGTCCCCAAATCATGTATCGAGAGTGGTAAAAATTAAACATTCAGTCAACATCATGGTGTTTGGAGTGATCACTAGTGATAATGACATTGTGTCTCCATTCATCTTCCCACATGGCCTCAGACTCAACACAGAGGCCTACGTCAAGTGCTGGAGGAGGTAGTGTTGCCCTGGGCCAAGAGGGTGGCTGCTGTAAGACCCTATGTCTGACAAGAGGACTCTGCACCATGCCACACAAGCAAGAGAACCTAGTCATGGATGTCAGACAATTTCTGTGACCACATCACCCCTAGCATCTGGCCACCTAACTCCCCAGACTGCAGCTCCCTCGATTATTATGTGTGGGGCACAGTTGAGCAAGGGACCACCAAAACTCCTTGTAACACCAAAGATGAACTGAAGGCAAGGATTATAGTAGCATTCACCAACTGAAACAAGGAGACTGTCCAGAAGAGTTGCAGGAGATCCCAAAGTCGTCTGTAGGCCATGATTGAAGTCAATGGTGATTTTATTGAATAAATTTATTCTTTAGTATTTCAAGATATTTTAATGTAATTTTTGTAAATATATCTGTTAAAATGAGATATTAGTGTTATTTTCATTTTTGCATAATTTAGACTACATTTTATTCACCCCCACCCTGTTTGTGTGTATATACATATATGCTTGACCGCTAAATCCACAAGTTTTCTTATTCTCTCTCTCTGTTTATTTTCTCTTATTCCCTTTAGTTGAAGAGTGTAGGCTCGAAACATAAAAGACTTTATCACTTTCCCAAGCATCAAACTAATACACCTACTTGTTGTTCATACACCTGCCTTTGTCTTTTGTTTTACTGTAAATTTCAACTATATATATATATATATATATATATATATATACACACATATATATATATATATATATATATATATATATATATATATACACACACACACACTATATATATATATATATATATATATATATATATATATATATATATATACATACATATATACATATATATATATATATATATATATATATATATACATATATATATATATATATATATATATATATATATATATCCCTGGACTGGCTTGTGCAGGTGGCACATAAAAGACACCATTTCGAGGTTGGCCGTTTTCGTGCGGGTGACACGTAAAAACTATCCCTTTTTACTAACACATGTAGATGCACACTAATATACAACTCACACACACAAACATGCACACACACACACACACACACACACGCACACACCCCACAGACACACATGTATATAACTATGCATGAATTTATTCCCTTACACCTCACAGGATTGTAAAGACAAAATGATATAATTTCTTCTTTAGTTGAATGCTCCTTCTCCATCCATCTATTGTTGAGTTTATTCTTTCATTTATTTACATCTACAATCCAGTAACAACTCTACTTATAGTATTTTAACTCCAATACATCCATATATAGCATAGTCATACAACTTTCATAGACTTCTCTACCTTACAACTCTGGTCTGACAGAAGTTGTCTCCCTGTTTTTAATTCATACAACTCGCACTTCTAAAATCTAATCACTAAATATGTTCCATTTCACTATGAAATTAATTAAATGTTAACTGATTGTTTATCGATATGTTGTTGCTGGTGTTTTTGTTGTTCTTTTAATGTATCATGCCATTACGATTTTTTTCCTCATTTAACAATAACACTTTATTTCCATTTCAATCAATCTGTTTGTCTTTTATTTAAATATTTTGTTTGTCTTTTTTCTTTAAATGTTTGTACTTTTGATCTACCTCCAACTGTTCGTTTTGGCTGGAACAAAGCAAGATTGCATTTACATGAAGTGGAATTTACATAGAACATGTGAGGTGTTCATAAATAGTCTTTTGAATTTCACTTATTTTGGAGCTGCTAGGAATTTGGTCTACATATTTGTTTATTCCTCTTGGTATCATTCTAAGTGCCCCAATAATACTAGGTAATGTTGTTGCTTTGAGATTCCACATTCTTCTGATTCCAATTTCCTGGTCCTTATATTTGGTCAGTTTTTCAAACGTTTTCAGAGACATGGGAATGCAACGTCACTCAGAAGACAAGTCTTTACAATATGATTTTTCATAATGAGATCTGCTTGGTTTGCCCGTATTTCCCAATCAGTCTGAACACTTAAATTCTAAAGGATGGAATTATTATTATTATTATTATTATTATTATTATTATTATTATCATTATTATTATCATTAAGGCGGTGATCTGGTTGAATTGTTAGCATGCCAGGCAAAATGCTTAACAGCATTTCGTCCGTCTTTACTTCGAGTTCAAATTCTGCCGAGGTTGGCTTGGCCTTTCAACCATTCCTGGTTGATGAAATAAGTACCCGTTATGTACTGGAGTCGATTACATCAACTAGTGCCCTTCCCCACAATTTCAGGCCTTGTGCCTATAGCAGAAAAGACTATTATTATTGTTGTTGTTGTTCCATAACTATTACATGCGAGCTGGCAGAAACGTTAGCGTGCCGGGCGAAATGCTTAGTGGTATTTCGTCTGGAGTTACGTTCTGAGTTCAAATTCTGCCAAGGTCGACTTTGCCTTTCATCCTTTCGGGGTCGATAAATTAAGTACCAGTTACGCACTGGGGTCGATATAATCGACTTAATCCCTTTGTCTGTCCTTGTTGGTCCCCTCTATGTTTAGCCCTTTGTGGGCAATAAAGAAATAAGAAATGTTATTTTGAGATTTGGTGAAGTCTCTTCAAGTTTCAAGTATCTTTCTTAGGATTCTGCAGAATACAGGATTGCACTTTTCTGTGGGTCAATAATGCAAGTCTTAGTTTCAGTATCTTTCTATCTTTTAGGTAGCAGTTTGGGTGTTATGCTAAGTGCACCAGTTACCACAGGAATAATTGTTGCTTTAGTCTTCCAAATTCTTTTAATTTCTCTGGCTATGTTCTGATATTTCCCAATTTTTCTCAATTTCTTTGGCATCCATTCTGTTGCCATATGATATTACAAAGTCTATGATCTTATGTTGTTTATTTATTTTGTCCTTTATTATCATATCTAGTCTTCTTGCTTCAATAGTATAATTAGTTTTTATGGAACAGTCCAATAAAATCAGGATTCTTATTCTCTATCTGGTTCATGTTAACATCACTTTCCTATCATTTCAAAGCTGCACACATCCCAATGCACTATTTTACCTACACACTCATGCCTGCGCTTATACTCTTTTGTGCTAGATTACTGCATTTACTCAAGAGATGGTTGATACTTTCATCTCCTTTCCTGCAGATTCTACATTTGTTCTCTGACTGTTGATTGTTGTCTTTATCAGATTCTAATGGTTTGTTTGTGAGTAGCTATAATTAGTGCTTAGAGGTGGAGTGACTGAATGGATAAAGTGTGAATTGTCTTTGTTCTTTGGTCAATAGTCGATGCTTTATTATTTATACTGCATTTAGTACAAGTAAATCACTTAACTTTGACTTTATTTAACCCCAGATCACCTCTGATTGAGGGCACCTATCAATGTTGGAAGACTTCCCATTCATGACTGTCCATTTTTCTTCTCAGATGTAGTATATACCTAGGACTAAATGATCTAAAGTGTCTTATTTTTTCTTTTTTAATGATAGGGTGTAATTTGAAGGATATTTGGTTGCTATGTTCTATCAGTTTCAATGACAATCTAAGGTGTCTTTCATGGCTCTTGTAGATATTATTGTGGAATGGTGTAGAAGATAGTATTTGGTTACTTCACAATAGCTTTTTATTGTTTTGAAGACTTTAGTTTCATTCTCACGAAGGCTGCTTTTGTCTTTCATTCCATTAGGAATATAAAATATTTAAAAAATGACATCCACTCTCATCTGTATTGTCTTTATTACACCCAAATTGCGAATTAGTAGGTTTACAGGAATTATCTCCCTTTTTTCAGTTTCTTATCACCCCTTAGATGAATTTCTTTTTACTTCTACTAATTGCATGGGATAACTGAAATTTTTCTACTCATATCACATAAGTGAGTCTCCTATCAGTAATGTAATGTGGGCAAGTAAGTTGGCTTTTCTCCCTCTTTCACTCTTTGACAAGTATCTTGTAACTATAGCAAAAAAAAAAAAAAATGTGTTAAGATTTTCAGGAATGAAAAGTATGTGATTCAGAATAACCTCTCTTTTTTCACTGCGATACCAAGAGGCATGCATATAAACAAATCATTCTACTATCTGGTTTGGTCCAGATGGACTATATGTAATCTGAACCTTTCCCCACTTATTATTATTATTTTTTTTACGGAATCCCACGTTTTAGGCTATGGAGATTCCGATTCTGAAAAAAATTTTCAAAAATCTCAATTTCAAAATTTCGATTCCCCCCCCCCCGGTTTTTATATAGACCCACAGGGTAAACCTAACCCTAACTCAAACCCTAACCCTAACCCTAACCCTAACCCTGACCATAACCCTAACCCTAACCCTGACCCTAACCCTAACCCTAAACCTAACCCTAACACTAGTTTTGTGAGATTTGGCTGTTATTTCTAGCATGTAAATAGCCTGCTTGGTGGTGGTGGTGGTGGGGGGGGGGTTGAAATTTTTCAAACAATTATTTTTGAGAATCAGAATCTCCATAGCCTAAAACGTGGGATTCCGTAAAAAAAAATTAATAAATAAGGGGGGGAAAGGTTCAGATTACATATAGTCCATCTCTACCTCTGGTTTATTGCTGTCATTCAAATACTCATTTCTGTTAACCACATAAATCTATGGTGTGTGTACAAGTAAGATAATTAAGAAAGTTTCATTTCCATCATTATCATCATCATCATCATCCTCAAAAATATTCCAGTTATACTCCTTGTTTATGACCATCAATAGTATATAAATATGTGTGTGTGTGCTAAATTCTTATTATAATCATCACTGTTTTTAACATTAGGCATTGTTATGGTTACTTCTATAACAACACCAATAATATTTTTTGTTTTCAATGTAAATTGAATAATTAATATTGAAAATAATCAACCAAACTTTCAGCATCAGATACAACTCCTAACAATTGCCAGTGCATGAAGGGTATTGAAAGTAATGTAAAATGTCGAATTTTGGGGGTTCTATGATACTGTGGAAAAACCCTAATCAATTGTTTTCATTGACTATTTTTGACGAAATTTAGTTTGCCTTGTGTAATAATATCAGATTCAAAGATGCCATCATCCACTAACCAATATACATACACAATCTTGTACATTTACTTAGTGATTCTCTCATCATTACTTTGCAAGTATGATGAAAGTTATGATTTATTGATGAGGTCAGAATAAGACCAAAACATGTATGGTGTTTTCTCCTGTACATGCCAAAAAATGAAAGTAATTCCAGTAATTAACTATTATTGTCTTTTTTTTTCTCCTTGTTTATTTTGCTTCTAGTTAACCTTTTTAATGTTCTCTGCATTGAAAAATTATAGCAGTTTTTATTTGATTGTGAAATAGATTCTGCAGGAAGGAAAGGTTCTGGCTTTCCATTTTTAAAAAGGCCGAGCAACATTTTAGGGAATTTTGCTGCTAGCAGGTTGTCAGACTGCCATTGAAGTCAGAAAGTAAAACTAACCTTAAGAAAATGTTTATTAGCTAAAAGAACAGAAAAAAACTGTATGAAATATAGTCATTTGAGTATTTGAAATTATAACAACACCTTAACCAACCTGGCTGAAATTGTGTTTGGTTTTGTGATGTAAACTTCCTCTTTTAAAGACGAGCTAAATTAAAACCTTACATCAAGTTTTCATATTAATTTAATTTCAAAACACCAGTTTAATAAAGCTGTAGTTATTTCACTAAATTATTCATTAGTTTCAAAATTAATTAGAACAAAGGTAGTGTATATTAAGAGAAATATGGTAACAAAAGTGTTAAATAATGTATGATTATCTTTGATTGGATTTTTTTCTCACCAGTTGGAATGTAATCTTGTACAGTGGTTATAAAGTGGGGGTTGTTGTGTGGGTAATACTCTGCTCCATTCTTGACAGAGTTGTTTTGATCTGAATATGTTTCTGTGGTGAGTGTCTTTAGTGATGAACAGAGGAAGCCATTTATAGCAGATATCTCTGGGAATAGTGGAGATAATTTAGTGAATTTAGTGAAGGTACATAGTGTGACAATCAGTATTGGTAACCAGTGAGTATACACGTGTAATACATACCTCATGAAAAACAAATAAGTTAGCAATGAATGAAATACCAGCAAGATACATATATATATATATATATATATATATATATATATATATATATATATATATACATACATATATATACACGCACAAACACACACACACACACACACACACACACACACACACACACACACACACACACACACACACACACACACACACTATAATGTATACGTAAGAGAACTATTGTTTTTGTTTGTTTTGCAGATCACCCGATTGATGCTCCAAGAACTGACGGAGATCCTTTTGATTGTATACTGCCAAATAGTGTGAATTGTGAGTTCAAAATGGTGAATGGTGTGATGAAAGTGTACCTTGATGCAGCATCCATGGAACAAGACAAGCCATTTGATTGGACATACCCAGACTGTGCTACTTTCCTAAATGATCAGAATATCATGTATACACTTATCAGTGATGGACCATTGTAAGTTTTCTTTCATCTATTTATGTGCAGACATGGCTGTGTGGTAAGAAGTTTGTTTCCCAATCACATGGTTCTGGGTTCAGTCCCACTGCATGACACCTTGGGAAAGTATCTTCTACAACAGCTCTGGGCCAACTAAATAACCTATTAAGGGAGATAGAAATTGGGAGATAGAAACTGAAAGAAGCCCATTATATATATATATATATCATCATCAACATCATTGTCGTCGTCGTCGTTTAATGTCCACTTTCCATGCTGGCATGGGTTAGATGGTTTGACTGAGAACTGGCAAGCCATGAGGCTGCACCAGGTTTCAATCTGATATATATATATATATATATATATATATATATATATATATATATATATATATATATATATATATATATTGTTGTGTCTGGGGAGTCATTCTCTTTTAATGCCTTATTATTTAACACACCCGCCAGTAAAATTTCCACTCATTTACTTATTTATTTTTCCTAAAATTTTTGTTACATCTTGCAACCTTTTCAATAGTCATTGACTCTGCCCATTATCCAAGCTGTGTTCTTTTTGTTTGTTTGTGCGCATGTGTGTGGGTCAATGTGTGCGCATACACTTGTATGTATGTATATATGTATGTATGTATGTATGTATGTATGCATGCATGTATGGATGTATGTATGCATGCATGTAAGTGTGTGTATATATGTGTGTGTGTGTATGTGCATATGTATATATGTATGTGCATACGTTTGTATGTATTCCGCAGATTCATGTGTTTGTGTTTGTGTAGGGTTTTTTATGTGTGTTTGCATGTGTGAGTCTGTGTACCTCTGTCTCCTTGTGTGTGCATGTCTGAGTGTGTCTGTGTGTGTATGGGTTTTTTTGAGACTATGTACTGTGTCTGTATAGATGTATGTGTGTCTCCATATGTGTGGATCTGTATCTCCATATGTGTGGATGTGTGTCTCAATATGTGTCTTTGTGCAAGGTGAAGTGTTTGTGTATATGGTCATGTGTTTCAGTCTTCATTTCTGTATGTGTGTGTGTATGTGTGCTTGTCTGTTCATATTACCTATGTACCTATCCATCTGTGTGTCTATCTGCTTACATTCATATCCATTTACCTACATACATGTGCATATACATATATGTGCGCAGCAGGCACACACACACACACGCGCGTGCACGCACACACACACTCACACGCACACACACACACACTCACACACACATGCACACATACATGCATCTACATAACAGCCCACTAACTATTCTACCTGTATATAAATATAAACTGTGGGTATGGGGTTTTGATTACCTACTACGTATATTTCCTATTTAGTACCGGGGATGTACTAAATAGGAAATATACGTAGTAGGTAATCATGCCCCCATACCCAGCACTGAGTTCTATCCTACTGCTTCACTATGGGATGGAACTCAGAACCATGGAATTGCTAAACAAACTCTTTAACCACACTAACACCTGGAATCCATGCTAGTACTTAGAGTACAAATAAAATGTTACAAATAAATAAATAAATACATAAATAATAAAAGAAAGTAAAACATTAAAAATGTTTGACTTTACAAATAGTGAGAAAAATAGGACTAGAATTTTGTTTAGGACTTCAACAGATCTAGTCATTTGGAACATAAAACAGGTGCAATATTTGGGCCTGATATTGCCAGTTTAAATGCTAAACGGTTGAACATACTTTACATATATTTAAACATGACGATGATGATGGTTGAAGAACCACAAATGAATAAGATTGTTCTTTATATATTCTTCTTGATGTTACTGTTATTGTCGTTGTTACAGGAAATCATTCTCTTACCAGCGCCTGAGTTATCTATCATACAAGTACCAGTTACATGTTTTGTTGAATGAGATAAAGGAATCAGCTGCCCAGAAAGAAGTACCCCACCGTGATTTCTACAACATCAGAAAGGTCAGTTATTTTGTTGATTTACATGCATACATGGATACATACATACATACATACATATGTAAAACTTTCCAAAAATTTAGCACATAAATACATATGCATGCATCTAGACATGAGAATATATACATAAAGACGCATCCATAAAACAAACATACAAATCTGCGCATACACTAACACCAAATACTGCACACACACACACACATATGCACAAATACCTAGATGATGTTGATAAAAGTTCCAATGAAGGAACCTTGGATCTATGTTAGAGTCCGGCTCTTTCTCTATGGACAAGAAATACAGAAATGAAACTGATTGATAACATACATACATACATACATACATACATACATACATACATACATACGTACGTATGTACGTCTGGAGCAAAGTATAGCTGAACTTGGGATCATGGGATCATGGGCAAAGAATGCAAATTCTTAATTCATAAGCTACAAAGGGTCATGATATCTGGGACTATAAAAATCTGCAAGCCCTTCTTTAGATTGAAAAGATGATGTTTAAAACAAGATACTTTCCTTCACAACCTTGCTACCGAGTAGGCAGCTTGTCAGAATTTTAATTTAAATTTAAAAAGGGAAAAAGAAGAACATACATGCATGCATGCATGCATTCATCCATCCATGCATACATACATACATGCATACATACATACATACATACACGCGCACACACATATACATACATACCTACATACGTACGTACATACATAATACATACATATCTATCTATCTATGTGTGAAGCTGCTTGGCCTCATAATTAGGTATTGAATTCATAGTCATAAAACAATGATTTTGATTTCCAGATCAAGCATTGCATTGTGTTCTTGAGCAAAACACTTCATTTCACATTGCTCTGCAATCATTATGGCATCTGATATGTGGCACACTATACACCTATGCAGACAATGTGAATTTGATGGCAGGAGTGAGCTAATGTACTGCACAAACTTTTGATCACTATGAACAAATCATTTGTGCTGCTTGTTGAGCAAGAAATTACAGAAGCCTCATCTATTGTCTGTGACTGGGGTTAGTGTGACTGTCAAGAACTCAAAAGACTGAAGACATATATGTCATGAATTAGTATTTGTTTATTTGTGTAATAATTCTGTTACAAACTACAATTCAATATGTTTCAATCTTTGGACATTGTCAAATGTTTGTCAATGATGTATGATTGAAACATATTACAGATTGTAACAAAATAATTTAATCACTATATATAAATGTGTGTGTGTGCGCGCATGTGTATAGATATATATTTATATTGAATGGTTGTGTGGTAAGTAGCTTGCTTACCAACCACATGGTTCTGGGTTCATTCTCACTGCGTGGCACCTTGGGCAAGTAAGTGTCTTCTACTATAGTCTCAAGCCGACCAAAGCCTTGTGATTGGATTTGGTAGACAGAAAACTGAAAGAAGCCCGTCGTACATATGTATATATATATATGTGTGTGTGTGTATGTTTGTGTGTCTGTATTTGTCCCCCCAACATCGCTTGACAACCAATGCTGGTGTGTTTACGTCCCCATAACTTAGTGGTTCGGCAAAAGTGACTGATAGAATAAGTACTAGGCTTCCAAAGAATAAGTCCTGGGGTCGATTTGCTCGACTAAAGGCGGTGCTCCAGCATGGCCACAGTCAAATGACTGAAACAAGTAAAAGAGTTAAAGAGTAAAAAGTAGATCTGTAATAGTTGTTGGTTATTCTAATCAATATTCAGTTAACAACCAAAATTTTTAATATTTCAGCCTTGTTTCCTATGTTTATCTTTTATTGCCCTTGTTGTGCCTGTGTTCTGTTTTTGTTTTCTTTTATTAATCAACAATATTAATTTAATTAAAGCTCTGAAAAGTATGAGTAACTTTTCCTATTTATCATGACTTGTTTATAATAATGGTACAAGTTCAATGGCCTGACAATAACTAGCACACCGTTGTTTATGATGATGAGAGTTCCAGTTGATCCAATCAACGGAACACCCTGCTTGTTAAATTAATGTGCAAGTGGCTGAGCACATCACAGACATGCATACCATTAAC
Organism: Octopus bimaculoides; assembly: GCF_046866305.1. Classification (NCBI taxonomy): domain Eukaryota; kingdom Metazoa; phylum Mollusca; class Cephalopoda; order Octopoda; family Octopodidae; genus Octopus; species Octopus bimaculoides. The sequence continues at coordinate 18,756,435 of NC_142947.1, forward strand.
ATAGTCTCCAGGAGATTCAGCAGGACAAAACGTGACAAGGTTGGCTCTTTGAATTACTGGCACAACTTTTTTTTGCCAGCTGAATGGACTGAAGCAACATGAAATAAAGTGCTTTGCTCAAAATGCAATATGCCACTGGATATTGAACTCACGATTTTACTATCATGAGCTGAATACCCTAACCATTGGGCCATGTTTCTTCTTGGCCTGACAGTAGTTACTGAAATACCAACCAATTCAGCATAGATTATGATTAAATAAACAGAAATCATAGGCTCAGTTCTTATTTTTGCCTTCATTGTGTGTATGTGTTTTTGTGTGTAATGTTATTATTAGTAATAACATTTGATCTTTTGACCAGTACATGACTAACAACTTAATAGTCATGTATTGGTCAAAAGATCAAATTTCATTATAACTTACCAATGCTCTATTGAACCGGTTTCTTTACTTTGACTCTGATCTCTTCCAGGTGGATACACACATCCATGCATCCTCATGCATGAATCAGAAACATCTACTGAGGTTCATCAAAAAGCAAATGAAAGTTAATCCCGATGAAATTGTCTCCTGCAACAGGGATGGCAAAATGATGAAGCTGAAAGAGGTTATACAATTGGTTTGTTAAAGGTTATACAAAATCTCAGTAACTCCCCTGTTGCTAACAGCAGCTGCAGCAGCCACAGCCGTAGCAACAGTTGCTCTAGTTTGATTTCTAGTCTTAACCACATCTTGCTTTGCACTTGCTGTCAGCTGTCAGTCAGTTTATATCATCTATACATTTGAGCAAAGCTTCTTGATTCAAGTGGAAAGAAGACAAAGAAGAGAAATAAATGTATTGGGAATCACTAACCAATTATTATCAGAACTATTTCATTAAACTCAGAACTCTTCTTTCTGATATAATTTATATTATTATTATTATTATTATTATTATTATTGTTCAGTAGTTTTATTTTTATAACGTGCTTTCACTTCACTACCGAGCGCAGACTGTAACAGTCTGTTACAGTCTGTCATACCGGCCATGATGAAATACCACAAGGTATAGAAAATACGTATTCGCCTTTATATTGAACACTCAATATTTCATATATTCAATAAGACATATTCCATATATTCAATAAGACATTCAATACTTCATTTCATTGTACTATCCATTTTTATATTATATATTATATATTCCATATTCTATATCCCACATTAATTTTACAAGAATATAAATAAAACATAAAAAACAGACAGAGTTGGAATTCTTTTAAATAAAATAATATATATATATATATATATATATATATATATATATATATATATATATATGTATGTATTTATATAGTATATTTTGGTATATCTCACTGAGGAGGCAAAGTATATTTTTTATACAGAGCCAGAAACCCGATTCTGGGATTATCCAGTAATTTACTAGTTTATTTGTCTATTTGTCTTTTCACCTTGTGCTGTATGAATACTTGATGTGGTTTCGGAGTCAAGCTTTGACTGCCATCTCTACCATCATGGTATCTCTTAGATACCCTCAATTATAATTTTAATAATAATTATTACCTATAAGGTTTTTCTTCCCATGCTGGCCACTTGATATGAGTGTTATTTTAAATTTTTTAATAATGGTTTTGTCCTTACTTATATGATATATATATATATATGAATGCATGTGTATATCTTTTGCCGATGTATATTATATTGACAAAAGGTGTAAACATAATGAGAAAACTAAAAAGTGTAATGCTTCAGATGAAACATTCCATGAGAATTTGTTCTGCTCAAGATGCACAGACAATCCCTTGTTGCTTTTCTCATAAAAATGCACTGAACCTATGATTGGCCCCCCAGTGCTGTTGCTCCCAAAATGTGATATAAAAATAAATAACTCTAAAATATTTATCACAACTATATAACTCATATATTCTGCATAAACTTAATACATTTGTTGCAATTATATATTTTAATCAATTATTTGGTTTCTTTTAAAGAAGCATATCCATGTCTGGATGTACTCCACTGTCACAAGTTATATTTTACTCAATCACATTTACATTGTTTTATTCTCACGCCAGCACTAACATAAGTTCACTGGTTTTACATAGTTAATGCTCAAACTTATGCTTTATGGTGTATTCATTCCCTCTTGCAATACCAACCACTCAATTATGAAGTTGTAATGTTTCCTTATTTCAACATAGTTGACATGTAGAACAAACCTAATGTGGAAAAAATTACAAATTAGCATGTTTGGCATGGTTTCATTTCTTTGCAGTATTACTCAGTGAATATCATCTCAGTTGCTCAAGCACTTTACAGCTGTACTATATTTAAAAACATTGTAAATATCTTAAACACTTAACAGATGTGATTGCCATTTCATTAAGTATTTCATGTGAAAGTGAAACGAATAACTAATATATACATGACATTGGTTGTCTTCCACAGGTGTTTGATAGTCTTCGAATCAATACATACGAGCTCAATGTGGACATGCTTGATGTTCATGCAGTAAGTATCATCATCATTATCATCTTCATCATCATTATCATCATCATCATCATCATCAACATCATCATCATTTAACATCCCCCTTCCATACTGGCATGGGTTTGATGGTTTGACAGGAGGTGGTCAGACAGGAGCCTTCTGTGTCTGTTTTAGCATGGTTTTTACAGCTGGATGCCTTTCCTAACACCAACCACTCCCCAGAGTATATATATATATATATATATAAATAATACAGAATGGGACAAGAACGCAAAACATCTAGACAGTTACGTGATACAAGAAAGGGACAAAACATCCAGATAGATGATACAAAGAAAACAAGGACAGGTCATTCGGAGTTTTCTTTCCGCAATATATATATATATACATACACACATATATATATATATATACATACACACATATATTTATACATGTGTGTGTATGTGCATGTGCGATTAACAGGGTTGCATTTAGTCCCTTACTGCCTTGGCAATACAGGGTTTTGGTATAATATTGCATCAAAAATTAATTTGATAAAAGGAAAGGTTATAATCAACAGACTCAACCTCAGTATGTTATTGGTATGTAATTTATTGATGCCAGAGAAATGAAGTGACATGAAGTTGATGTCAGTAGGGTTTGAACTGAGTTAGGAAGTTAAAACAAAATACAGCAAAGCATTTACTCTTATGCCTGTCTTGAACAACTTCATTACTCTATCATAGTAGGCTATTAGCACCAATTTATAAATTAACGCTATTAACTAATATTTCTGTTCATGTGAACTATGAAGATATCATGATAATAACAGATCCTTTATACCAATAATGTAGTTATTTACTCAGTCAATCTGCTAGAAATAGTTGCCAAATCTCTTCCTTCATATTATGCCCTATCATCTTGAAAAAAGAGTGACACATTGGATATTGTAGTCCAAGGTATACAATGTCTAAGTAGGATAGAACAGTCATACCTTCAACACCTTTCTTCGTAGGTTTGGGGTGTCAGGACTAAGCTGGGATTAACAACAACAACAACTTAACAGATACTAGACTGAGCACTGACACTTAAAGATGTAGTATCATTCATTGAGACATAAAATTCAATTACTATACTTCAGTCAACTTATAGTGTTAATATTGATTTATTACATCACTACAGGGCTACAAGTTTGTAGCGGTGAGCTATCGTTGATTGAATCAAATATCAGTATATTATTGGTGCTTTTTGGAGCCAACAAGAGAGCCTCTATGTGCTATAAATAGCAATCAGTTCTCCCTCCAATCATATCCTACCATTTAAAAAAAAAAAAAAGAAAGGCACATTGTATAATGTAGTCCCTGATACATTATGTTTGAAATAATAATAGGATGGTCATTGCTAGAATACATTTTATTAAAGATTTAGCACTAAGGTATAAGCTCCACAATTACTTGCATTAAGTTGTATATATCCCAAATCCTTAGCAGTATGACTAGGTATCAAAGTGACTAGTACTAATGTACCAAAAATTACAAGTTCTAAGATGTGAGTATGAAAATTATTAGTACTAAGATATAAGTGCCAAAATCATAAGTACTAAAATGCGAGTACCAAAATCATTAGTATGAAGTTATAACTGATTTTGTTAAGTGTGATGTTTCATTGCTTTAGTTGCAAGGAAACCACCCCCAGCATTTTCATTTTCTCTCTGCTTCATTTCAGGATCGAAACACTTTCCATCGATTTGACAAATTCAATGCCAAATATAACCCGATTGGCCAAAGTGAATTACGTGAAATTTTTATCAAAACTGACAATCACATCGGGGGCAAATACTTTGCAAATGTAATAAAGGTAAGCCTAATGCTTTCTTTAAAAAAATTATATGAGAAGGAAGGGTATGTGTACGTGTGTGGGGATATTGATTGTGCCCTCTCAGAACTTCATGGTTATTTCAACTTTCATTCAAGTTGGAAGGGAAAAAACTCTACAATATGCAGATTTACAATTTGATTGATAATGTTGTTTAGGGAAAAGAATGCATTAGTATAACTTTTGAAATACTTTTTATAAATTTTTATATTAAAGGATTATGACTAAAATATTAAACATTTAAGAGAAAGAAGGAAGAGAAGTTATACCTTCAGGGCCAAAATTTTGTAGTTGGATGAATTTGGTAACCTTTGGGGCTGCTTGAATATTAACAGTTATAAATACATTTATATACATAGTAGATTGTATAAAGTTATATATATATATTTCTCACTGAAAGTGTTGAATACTAACTTGAATTTCGTGAGACTAGTCACAATAATGTTATTGGTACCAGTTACAAATTCACTTGGAATAAATACACAACTATATCCTGACTTGTAATTGAGTGCTTTATTTAAGTTGAAGTAGAAATATGTTAGAGTAGGCTTGACTCTTTCTCAGCACTGTTGCTTAGACAATATCTGTTCAAAGTAAAAATGGAAAGTAAGTGATGTTATGAGGTAAAAAAAACCTGAAACAATGAGAGCTTCCATCGAAAAGGAGAGAAAAAGCATTTGTAAATTCAGTAGAGAAATGCTTTTCTTTCTCCGATGTGGGTCTTTACTCAATATATCAGGATTCTCTTCTCTCTACTTCATACAAAGTTATCCAAATATGCAAAGTGGATTATATATATCTATAAATCCAGTTCACTATGTTGGTTCTCTGTGTCTGACTCAGCTGGAAATAATTATTGCCATTATAATGTCATGCTATGATAAATATATCAAACATTCACGTGTTTCTTTTTGCAGGAAGTGATGAGTGATTTGGAGGAGAGCAAATATCAAAATGCCGAATGCCGTTTGTCTATATATGGCCGTTCTAAACAAGAATGGGAGAAACTAGCCAAATGGGCTGTGGTCAACCAAGTCCATTCAGATAATGTTCGTTGGTTAATCCAAATTCCAAGATTATAGTAAGTATCAATAACTTTTGTGACTCTATGGCCTAATTTTTTTTGGTTTGCTAATCATGATACTGTTATTGTTTAATTCTAAGTCACAGATAGAATATCTATAATAAAAGGTGTTCTGTTTGTATCCTTTCCAACTATTTTAGGCCTGCACTGATAGAGCACTTTCAGGTCTATTTTGTATCAGATCTCATATGTTCTGTTCTACCCCTTCTTCCTTCTCTCATCAAGGACCTATTTGTCATCATGTTCAACAATGCTTACTTTTACATTGATGATATCCACCCTTCATTCCTTTTGTACCCAAACTTATCCATATGTGACTTATAAGCCTCTTGCCAAATCTGCATTGACTTCATGAACAGAGACCTTGAGTAGCTTGTCATTGTGGAGATCATGCTAATCTTTTCTCCTTCAAAATCAAAATAGAAAAAAAAAATGGTAAGAACGCCAGTTCTGCTCAAATCAACCAAACATCATTGAATTTCACCTCTTAAACATCAGCAGCATGCAACTAGAGTTATTGCAATTGCTCCAAAAGATAAACATCACAATTCTGAGAATCTCTGATGGTGAATACATGTCCTTAACACCGTTAGCATCGCAGCTCAAAGTTTGGTCTTTTTCTTCAGAGTCAGAAAGTACTTCAGTCCTCAACAATTAATGTCTCAGAAATTTCGGAGGAGATTAACAATGGAGTACTGCTTTTACATCTAGAATGGTGCTGCTACTACACACAGAAAAATCTTTGGCCACATCAGAGAAAGGTTATACAACTGATTAGCAAAAATTCCCTCAGACATGATCCAGCCTCTGATCTATACATGCTGCCTCCTCTCTCTGTTTTTTTTTCTATGTTTGCTACAACAGTCTCTGCTCCTGGTTAGTCTCATGTCACTCCACTCAGGCACTATCAACTTACTCTTTTTTCTCTCTTCTCATCACCCATACTGTGTGCAATCTCTCAAGCACCACACAAACCACTGTGTCTAGTTCCCCCTTCATAGAATGCTGACTCTCTGGAATTCTCTTTCTGCACATGTATATCCTGCAGCCTTGCAACAAGGCAGTAATGGTATCAATTACACCAGACTTAAAAGCCTTGTGAAAGCCATGAGTACTGCCCCTTCCACCAGATGTATCAAAAAGAGAAAAAAATTATCATTATACAGGATTCAATTTGAAACATTTACAAGAGAAATGTTACAAAAGAAGCTTCATCTTTTGGAACATAACTATAAGTTTGAGTAAAATGTTTAACTTTAAGGTCCCTTGCATCATTCCAAGTGTTCTGCCAATCAGTTTCAGCACTTATAGACAGTTGTTGACCAATATATTTCAGTAAGATTCAGAATATTATCATCACTATTGTTGAAATGTTGTCAATATTATTTTGAGCCCTGAAGCACTTTCAAAAAAAAAATATATATATATTTATAGCTTAGTTTGAAAGAGCAGCAGCACTCATGAATTTTGCAAACTCCTTAAGATCAGTGTTACTGCTTTGAAATTGTCAATGTAATTGTTGATTGCAATTAATTCTCTGGCCTTTTCAAAACATGATAATTCAGACCGGTTTTCTGTAATTTACCCTGAAATCACGTGACTAGAGCTAAGCAAATCTACAATTCATCTGACTTGTTTCTGTTAGTATTTCAGTTTAATAACACTGCACCAATTGAAATTTGACTATAAAATTGACCTCTAGCATGATCCTTGTAAGCCTCCAGTGGTAAAATCAATGAACTGTTATTTTACCTAACTGAGATGAGAAGTGACAACCTAGATTTAGCTAATTAAATTCCTTCAAGGTCTTAAGTGGAGATCATAAATCAAATTCCACAGCAACAAAGAGTCCCTAATTCATTCTTCATTTGTAATTCTTTGTAAAGATCATGCATTTGGAATTGTCATTAGTTACTATTATTTATTGTCTTTGCACAGCTTCTAATGCTGGAGATGTACTACGGTGCCAGCTGTTCACTACCAGTGAACTAAGGTAACACCCCTTATTTTTCGAGCAGTATCTGGAGTATCTGAGCCGTTCCAGGCAGTGCTGTTTGCTGCAAATGCTCCATGCTTATTGCAGCCCTTATTTGTTCCATGTACTTCTCAAGATTTTTACTCACTGTTCCCAGGGCTCCGACAATTATTGGTACTACTACCACCTTTTTCATTAACCACAACTGCTTAACCTTCCATGCTAACCTGTCATATCTATAATTTTTTCTTTCTTCCTTATCGCATACCTTGTTGTCAGTTGGGCATGCTATATCTATAATCCAGCATCGTTTGCTTTCTTTCTCAATTAACACTATGTCTGGCTTCTTATTCTCTATCTCATGGTCGCACTGAATCATAAAATCCCATAGGATCTTTGCATTATCATTTTCGATGATGCCTTCAGGTTTATGCTCGTACCACTTTTTTACTCTGTCAAGTCCATACTTGTTACAAAAATCCTTGCTATATTGTCATGAAGTCTCTTATATTCTTTCTGGGCTAGTGGCATACATTGACTGGTAATATGCCATACGGTTTTATCATTTTGTCCACAGATTCTGCACTTATCACTTTCTGATGTGCTGTCTATTCTGTATTTGATGTAATTCGTTCTTATTGCTTGCTCTTGAGCAGCACAGATTAGTGCCTCCATTTCTAGTTTTAAATCACTTTTAGTCATCCATAGCCTTGTTAATGTAATATAGCAGTGACACAGTTTAGTTACCTCACCACTGTGACAAGCAGTGAATGAAATTTGGCTGCTACTTTTAGCAGGTCAAGTAAACACATAAAGGTTCCATTGTGAACTTGTTAAAGATATAACTAAACATGGAGTTGAACCCCGTTTACTGCAGTGAGAGCACAGAATTGTAAGCATAAAACCACATATATAGTTTTTGTTTATCTGAAAATCCAAGCATAATACAAGGTGCTGAAATGAATAGCCATATTTTGGTACTTTGCGTTACATATTCTTAGGAATTGTAGATCAGTTATTTTCAAATTTTTGTTTTTTCTTGAAGAAAGAAAAAACATTTTACTAGCTGTTGTTGTTTAACAACAAGTTAGTTCCACAGCGTGATCAAAGGCATTTGAGCCATGACCATCCTGTCTTTCTGTATATCTAAAAGAACTACATGATTCAATGTGTTCTTTTGCTCTTAAGAAGATGGTAAATTGTTAGTTGAGGAAGATTTATCACACTGGATAATACAGAAACAAAGATGTCTACCTCTGTACTCACTCTGTCCATGGCACCAATTTAAAAAAATGTACAATTTGCTTTATGTCTATATTGTACAGTTAGACATAAAGTACTTGTCTTTTTAAAGTTAAGAAAACGTCACAACTTACATACACATATATGCACATGTATGTGACTATGAATATGCAACCATTGGATGTACTATTTATAAATGTAGCATTCTGTTCTTTACTATTTTGCCACAATTGAACCCTTTAGCATTCAGTTTATTCTGTCAAATGTATTGCTTTTTTTATTCAAATGTTTTTGAATTAATCATGCGTTGTTTAAAACCTTTAAGATTTTGATGACGTGATTGTATATATTTTAAGAATGACATTGTAAGGTAAGTGTGAGAAGCTAGATTCTGCTGGTTTGAACATAAAACAGATTGAATATTTAGGCTGGATATTACTGGATTAAATACTAAAGGGTTAAATATGTACTAGTTTCTCTTCTGTTCAGATTGATATTCTAAACCTTAAAAATGACTGTTATAATGAGTTACTTCTATTTTAATGGTGTGTAATCTAACTGTATACATTTTAAGTTTTTATTCAGATGGTGTATATTTTAATAGTTTATATTTTAAGAAATTTATTCTAATGATGCTGAGCTTCACAGAGGAGATGACAAAGGACTGGAACAATTGGCAATTTGCTGTGCTTGAGAAGACCCATCCATCTCTGTAAAACTGAGGCCCTAAAAGTTTATGCTTATATCCCTGCACACACTTTGCTCCTGACAAATCTCTTCCCCACCAACAACTTCATCTTCATAACACTCATCATTCTTCACCTGTGTTCATTGCATTCCCCTCTCCTCCACTCAATCTCTAATTCTCCTTTCATACTCTCATGAACTTTCCTGGCACACACTCTGTTCCTAATGTATCTCTTTCTCCCCAACATCATATTTTCTTAAACCGCCCCCTGTCTCCACCTGTGTTCACTCACTGCATTCCCTTCCTCTCCATCTCCTGCAATACTTTTTGCACTCTCACAAACTTACCAGCCCACTCACCCTATCCAATCTCCCATACCACTTTGCTTACATATCCCTTCCTCTAACTTGAAGGTACACCTAACATGTCTTCACTACCTTCTCTCTCTCTCTTCCCTTTTTCTTTTCCAGCTAAGGTAGCCATGCATCTCCTCTACAGCAAAATACCTGTTTTTGTCCCTCTGTTCATACTCTAACCTCTCATCACCTGACACAAAGCCACCTCCCTCAATACTACTCCCACCCTCTGTTGAAGGGTCATGTCTTGCAAGTTACTTGGTGACCTCACTGTTGCTAGTGCCATGTAAAAAGCACCCAATGCACTCTGTAAACTGGTTGGTGTTAGGAAGAGCATCAACTTATAGAAACCATGCCAAAGTAGACAATAGAGCTCCTGTCAAATCATCCAACTCGTGCCAGTATGGAAAATAAATGTTAAATAATGATGATGATAATGATGACGACGACAATGGTATATACACTAAATCTGTATATAATAATGGTATACATTCTAATTGATGGCATATATTTCAAAACCACATGTTCTCAATGTGTATATTTTAATAGTACATTCTTTGTGTTTTTTTTTCCCTCTCTTCAAGTGATGTGTACCGTTCCAACAAGTTAGTGAGCAACTTCCAACAGATCTTAGAGAATATCTTTGAGCCATTGTTTGCTGCTACAAATGATCCTAAGAGTTATCCTCAGTTACATGCTTTCCTTCAGTATGTAAGTATCCTGGTGGCCCACAATTGCTGTTTTCCCTTTTATGTGTGTATATATATGTGTGTTTGTGTGTGTGTGTGTGTGTGTGTGTGGAAGGAAGATGTGTAGCATGTGATTGTTGCATTGACCATGACAGAGAAATTTGTCATGGCGATACCTGTTCAGAGGCCTACGCAAAGTTGTAGAAAGTGTATGGAGAGGCGTGTATGAGCTGCACACAAGTGTATGAGTGATTCAGGTGTTTCCAAGATGGCTGAAAAAATGTTGATATTGATGAATGTTCTGGGAGACCTGCAGCCAGCAGAACTGAGAAAAACATTGCAAATGTGCATGCAGCTGTGAGGGAAATCGTCGAATCACCATCCATGAGTTAGCAGAAGATATGCAGATTAGTTATGGCTCAGTTCAGTTCATTATCACTGAAGATTTTGGTATGAGACACGTGTCTGTGAAGTTTGTGCCAAAACTGCTTTCAGCTGACCAAAAAGACACTTGGGTTTCAGAAAGAATATTAGTAGAGATGCAAAAATGACTGAATAGATAAGTTATGATCTTCTAACTGCTCATTTGTGAGTTCAAATCCACTGCTAGTATGTCATTGTGTTTCTGGGCTGGACATTCAACTCAGCTAGGAACTAGGTAGTTAATGAAACAAGGACTATTTATTAGTGTTATGTACACTATAGTAAATCTAAATATATTCATTGTTTTATGTATGTGTGTGTATATAGGTATTGAAAACTTTCTCCTATTCATTGTAAAACTCATGCATATACTCACCCCACTGCATACATACTTACATACAAATATTCTATTGAAATAATATATTTCTAAATCTCTCAGAGAGATTTATGCAGTAGCAGCACAATAAAGTGATAATATGTTGTCAACTTAATGTAACAGTCCCATAAAAGGAAAGAATGCTACTGTTATTTAGCCCTAGGAAACACCGTTCCCTGTTGGACTTGACACATTACCTGTGTCCTTATGTTTTGAAAGTGGAGATAAGCACCTCCACCTAGCAAAGCCAGCATCCAGAGACTAGTTTCAGAGTCATTGCTCATCATCAGTCTGGAGTAGCCTGCTAGCTGTCAATGCTTATCTGCCTTTGAAAACATATATATTTCAAGTGAAATACATTCACTGATTTTTGAAAATAGAAATAATATATTTCTAAATCTCTCAGAGAGATTTATGCAGTAGCAGCACGTTAAAGTGATAGCATGTTGTCAACTTAATGTGACAGTCCATAAAAGGGAAGAATGCTACTGTTATTTTACTGGGTGGAGGTGCTTAAACACTTAACAACATTCTACACCAGAGGCAAGAAGTATGGCACAGTGGAGGTACAGTTTGTGACTGAACAGGACGCAATAAAGTGCTCCACATTGCCATTGAGGTTGGAAGAGTGGGCACTACTGCCAACCTGCTGTGGAAAACATGTGGCCGGAGTTAGGATTGGCAGAGTGCCCCCAGAAATCAATGAAGCGTGGCTGGTGGCAGCCATCCTCTTCAACACAGAGGAGGAGACCAATGTGATGAAGGTCATGAGGACAAAAGAGGTAAACTGGTTTGGATACGGCCTCGAGGTGATGGTCCAAATCAGTTTACCAGACCTGCATAAAATTGCAGATGAAATTATACTGCCTGAGGATGTTAAACTAAGAGTGGTAGTAGAGGGAAGACCTCCCATCTGCTACTACTGCGGAGTACGGGGACACATGAAAGCAAGGTGTCCCCAGAAACAAGAAGTAGAACAGGAGCTGCGAGAGGAGGAGGTATAACAAGGAGTGGTAGCACAAAGCCAAATAAGTGAAGAGATGGGAAATGTAGAAGGAAAATAATCAGTTGGAAAAAGAAAGAAGAAAAGAGATGAAAATGCATATTCACCACAAAAAAGCCCGCAAAAAAAAAAAGAAAAAGAGGAAAGGTAACATAGAGGAGATACAAATTGAAAGAATAGAAATAACAAAAATGAAAATTACAGAAGAAAAAAAAGTATGCAGAAAGGAAAGGAAGCAACAATAAAGAGTAAAAGAGAGATAGAGCAGGTTGAGACACAAAAACCAGGAACATCGGGAGAGAATAGAGACGGAAAATGGGAAGGAGTACCAAAAGGAAAAAACGTGAGGATGATGATAGAATATAAAAAGAGCATAGAAACAGAGAAACGGATCACTAAAATGAAAAATGTAATCAGAGTAAAATCATCGGGGAATGAGGATACCGAAGTGGAGGTGCTTATCTCCACTTTGAAAACATAAGGATATAGGAAATGTGTCAAGTACAACAGGAAACGGTGTTTCCTAGGGTTAAATAACAATAGCATTCTTTCCTTTTATGGGACTGTCACATTAAGTTGACAACATACTATCAAATATTCTATTATTCTATTATTTGTATCAATCATTTCACTGTGGCCATGCTGGAACATTGCCTTTAGTTGAACAAATTGACCTCAGGACTTATTCTTTGTAAGCCTAGTACATATTCTATCAGTCTCTTTTGCTGAACCACTAAGTTACAGGGACACAAACACACCAACATCAGTTGACAAGTGATGGTAGGCGGACAAATATAGACACACAAACACACACACACACACACACACACACACACACACACATACATACGTCGGGGTTTCTTTCAGTTTCCGCCTACCAAATCCACTCACAAGGCTTTGGTCAGCTCAAGGCTATAGTAGAAGACACTTGCCCAAGGTGCCACACAGTGGGACTGAACCCGGAACTATGTGGTTGATAAGCAAGCTACTTAGTTCTTTATTGCCCACAAAGGGCTAAACATAGAAGGGACAAACAAGGACAGACAAAGGGATTAAGTTGATTACATCGACTCCAGTGCGTAACTGGTACTCAATTTATTGACCAAGAAAGGATGAAAGGCAAAGTCGACCTTGGTGGATTTTCAACTCAGAATGTAACGGCAGATGAAATACCGCTAAGCATTTTGCCCAGTGTGCTAATGTTTCTGCTAGTTTAAATGTGCTCCCATTTACAATGCCATATGAGCACATCTTGCCAGGCCCTCCTGTCTTCCAACTCTGCCACCTACTATGATAACTAAATTAACTAAACACTGAAGATAACTAAACTTATATATTTCATACCCTTCTGCTGGATCCTTCTGACTTCCTACTTAATCTTTTCTGCTGCCCCCTTCCACCACTACTCTCCAGGTTGTTTGCTGCACCCATCTGGAAAGAAAATAATACGGGTGCAGGCATGTTATGCATATGAAGGACGATAGTTGGGTAAAGGAGTGTTGAGTGATCCAAGTGGGAGGAACCTGTGGAAGAGAAACCCTGGAGAAGACATGGGAAGAAGTGGTCAAGATGACAATGATCACAAAATGTGGTGAGTTGCCATGCTGAAGACCTCATAGAAACTAGCTTACAAAGTAATGATAACAGCAACAACAATGATGACAATGATGATGATGACAACAACAAAGATGATGATGATGATTAGTGCTTTAATTAGTTTCATACCATCTGGATATGGCCATGCTAGAGCATTTTTGTTTCATTGTTAGTATTATGCTGCCTGTTGTGAGTTGAGCTATTTTCTTTACCAAAGTTATGGGGTGACTGAAATGAAAGAATAAAAAAAGGGAGGATGTTCAATGAGTTGCTCTCTGCATTGGCAACAAAGGGCTCTCCCTCCTGCCCCATTCTCTCTGCAAAATGGAAACTGTAGGAATCCTTCATAAGTTTTTTTAAATTTCTTGAACTCTGATGTTTCTTGTTATTTGATTCTTGGCTTTTCTTTTATAGGTTTCAGGTTTTGATTCTGTGGATGATGAATCGAAATCTGAGCATGTGGTGTTTGATGCTGACAGTCCTTTTCCACACAACTGGACCGGTGATGAGAACCCACCATATAATTACTACTTGTACTATATGTTTGCTAACATGACCGTCCTCAATCAATTCCGCAGGTCAGCTTTATCATTTTTATCATTATTATTGTTATTATTATTATTATTATTATTATTATTATTATTGTTCAGTAGTTTTATTTTTATAACGTGCTTTCACTTCACTACCGAGCGCAGCTCTGTGCGCCTTGGGTATGTGCTGTGGTTTGCTGTGGTGCTCTTATGGTTACTGTATTGAAAGTGTTTTGCGTAGGATGTGTACAGTGCCCAGTAGTGCAATTTTCTGTATGTTATATATATTTGTAAGTCCTGGTGTTTTTGTTATGTATTTGTCTGAATATTTTTTTATTATACCTAAGGCACCTACTATGATAGGAATTGTTTCTGTTTTTAGATTCCACATTCGAGTTACCTCTATTTCCAGGTCTTTGTATTTTGAAAGTTTTTCCATTTCTTTTAGAGAAACATTGTCATCTGCTGGTATTGATACATCAATTAGAAAGCATTTTTTTTCTTCATGATCTTTGACAACTATATCTGGTCTATTGGCCTTAATTTCTCTATCTGTGTGTATTGGCATATCCCAGAGTATGGTTGCTTTCTCGTTTTCTGTGACCTTTTCTGGTGTGTGTTTATACCATCTTTTTTCTGTTGTTATTCCATAATGTTGGCATAGCTTCCAGTGTATATAGGTCCCAGCTCTGTCGTGTCTGTGGATATATTCCTTCTTAGCCAGGACTGGGCAGCCAGAGATAATATGATTTATTGTTTCTTGTCGATCTCCACATATTCTACAGTTACTTGTTATGTTTCTTTTCATTATATGTTTTTGGTAATTTCTGGTGGGGAGGCTTTGGTCTTGTGCAGCAATTAAAAATTCTTCTTCTTATTATTATTATTATTATCATTATTATTATTATTATCATCATTATTATTATTATCATTATTATTATTATTTTCATCATTATTATTATCATTATCATTATTATCATCATCATCATTATTATTATTATTATTATTATTATTATTATTATTATTATTATTATTATTATTATTATTATTATTAGTGTTGTTGTTGTTATTGTTGTTGCTTTTGTTGTTGTTGACAAGCATTACTGAATTGAGATTAAGTCTTAGTGACAAGTCTGTGACCGCACACAATTCTCATTCTCCAGTTTAACAAACCAGTTAATAATTTTCAAATTGATTGTTGTTTATCTGTATCCCTCCTATCTCCTCAGTCTATTTAAGTCGATGAAGGCCTTGGCTACTGCCCTTTCTTCTCAATTTGATAAGTAGAAATATAAATACAACAAAACTAAGTTTTCTTTCCAACAACAACAACATTTCATTGCCTAACATAAGGTAACTTCCAATCACTCTTTTCTGTTAACATAGATTTCTCATTCTCAATTCTTCTCACTGAAGACCTAGGTAAGCTATGTGTCATGTTTTCTCATCTTCCAATCTTTGCATGTGTAATTCTAAGAGAAAGCATATCATTTACTTTGATTAAGTGTAAGATAACCACCATTATTTCCACCACCACCACCACCACCAGCTCCTCTTCCTCCACATTGTCATCATCATTGTCATCATCATTATTGTCGTCGTTATGATGATCATTATTGTCTTGTCATCATCATTATTATCATCATCATCGTCATTGTCATTTTCATCATCTTCATCATCATATTTATACTCACTTCTGTGTAACCAATTTATAAATGCCTTGGTGCCATTAACAGTTGTCTATCCATCTTATATTTTATAATACTTTCATTAACTCAGTTGCTACATTTCCTGTGGTCAACTCCTGGTTTCTGTCTCTCATGGTGATGCTGGGTTTTAGCTATCTGATCCAGTCTGAGTACTAATCCAGTCTGTATCTGTTATATACCTTTCAAGATATTCCTACCCATTATATATCATAGTCAACATATAAATTGTTTTCCATGCTGGCATAAGTTAGATAAACTTGCTGTACAATCTCAATCCTGAATCAGATTATATATATATATATATATATATATATATATAATCTGATTCAGGATTGAGATTGTACAACAAGTAGTTCTGTTCTATATATATGATGGGCTTCTTTCAAATTCTGTCAACCAAATCTACTCACAAGGCTTTGGTCAGCCCAAGCCTTGGCGGAAAACACTTGCCCAAGCCTTAGCGGAAGACACTTACCCAAGAAGTTTGTATCTCAACCACATGGTTTCAGGTTCAGTCCCACTGCATGGCACCTTGGGCAACTGTCTTCCGCTAAGGCTTGGGCAAGTGTTTTCCGCCAAGGCTTGGGCTGACCAAAGCCTTGTGAGTAGATTTGGTTGACAGAATTTGAAAGAAGCCCATCATATATATAGAACAGAACTACTTTTAACCAACTCCAAAAAGAATGTCTGTTTGCTCACTACAGGATACAATATACCTGCATGATATTGCATAATATCCCTGGATTTCTGAAAGGGATCCGGTACTATATTTGAAAACAGACATCCTGAGATCTGATTTCATCCCTTCTCTTCATGTATTTCTTGATCTTCACCTAGGTGTGTCTGGTACTTGCTCACGACCCACCTAAATACCACACATGTACCTAGAATTCCTCATTGCATCTGAATTTGCAGACCTGTCTAACCTACATTAACATAGAGCAATTTTTAAAATCTTTTTCTCGTTTCAGTCATTAGACTGCAGCCATGCTGGGGCACCACTTTGGAGAAATTTTTGTCAGATGAATTGATCCCAGTACTTATTCTTTTTTTTAACGCCTATATTTATTCCTTTGCTGAACCTCTAAGTTACAAGGATGCAATCACACTCATACGAATAGTCAAGTGGTGGTGAGAAACAAACACAGACACAAAGATATATAAATACGCACACATATGCACGCACACACACATGCATGCACGCGCGCACACATGCTCGCACACACACACACACACACACACACACACACACACACACGACAGGCTTCTTTCAGTTTCTGCCTACCAAATTCACTCACAAGATTTTAGTGCACCCAGGCTATAGTGGTAGACACTTGCCCAAGGTGCAACATAGTGGGACTGAACCCAGAACCATGTGGTTGGAAAGCAAACTTCTTAAGCTTCTTATCACACAGCCACACTTGTGCCTACACATACATCTATTACGTATAGTATATTTCCATCCTTTGTTGTTGTTTCAGAGAACGTGGTTTCAATACATTTGTTCTTCGGCCACATTGTGGAGAAGCCGGCAATGTGACTCACTTGGTGGCTGGTTATATGCTCAGTGAAAGTATTGCTCATGGACTGGTCCTCAGAAAGGTAACTGAACACTCTTATATATATTCATACCAGATATGTCTATCAGTATATCTGTGTATAAAAGTGTGTGTGTGTGAGAGAGAGAGAGTGCATGTGCGAGTGTGTGTATGTATGAGTGAATATGTGTGAGTGTGTGTTAGAGGGTATGTGTGTGAGTGCATGTTTGTGAATGTGTGTTAAAGTGTGTGTGTGTGTGTGAGAGAGAGAGAGAGAGAGTACATGTGTGTGTGTGTGTGTTAGAATGTGTGTGTGTCTGTGTCTGTCAATTTGACATTTGCAGTGCAAGTAGGAAGAATCTCTCTCTCTCTCTTTGTCTCTCTCTCTCTCTCCCTCTCTCTCTCTTTCTCACTCACATGCCTGTACATGTATGCTTACACAGTTGTTCCTACACACACACACACACACACACACACTCTCTCTCTTTCTCTCTCTCTTTCTCTCTCTCTCTCTCTCTCTCTCTCTCTCTAAACCACAAAAGTCAACTCTACATTAACTATTGTGACAAAGTGATGTTACATGAACCAGAGAGATAATGACGGTGTGATGTTACATAGACCTGTGACATAACAAACAACAAAGCAATGTTACATGAACCAATAATGAAGTATCAATGTGACATGAATCTGGGACATAGTGACAATGTCATGTTACACAAATTTGTGACTGATAATATATTGTTACATGAACTTGTAATACACACTAAGCATTACACATCAAATCAAAATTTAACAAAACAAAAATATAAAGAATTTTCCTAGAAAAGAAACCCATTGTTGTGTGTGTGTGTGTGTGTGTGTGTGTTTGTGTTTTCCTGTGTTTATGTTTGTCCTCCACTACTGCTTGTCAACAAGTGTTGGTGTGTTTACATCCCACTAACTTAGTGGTTTGGCAAAAGAGACCAATAAAATAAGTACCAGGCTAAACAGAAAAATAAGTATTGAAGTCAATTTGTTCAACTAAAAGTTCTTCGTGGCAGTGCTCCAGCATGGTCACAGTCTAATGACTGAAACAAGAAAAAGATAAAGGTATTTCAATATGCATTTAAAGAAATGACAAGATAATAGGGATTATGTAATCGTTTTCAATACCTTACAGCGGTTTCTGCTATAAGATGTTGTGAACTCAGAGCTGAGTGCTTCTGCATCACCTTATAGCTTCCTTGAATTTTAGAAACTCTGAGGATGTTATGAGATGATGCACAAGCACTTATCTCTGAGTGCACTGCACCTTATAGCAGAAACAACTCTTAGCTAATGAAGTTGATTATGTAATTTCTGTCCCTTTAATATGAATTTCTTTAATTTCACTTTATTCTGAAGCATATGTATGTTGAGTTCTTACACTAGGCTGTCAGTATTGCTAAGCCTATTAGTATCACTATGTATAGGCCCAAGTATGGTTGTAGGTGCAGGTATAGTGTATAGTTAAAAAAGTTTTCTTTGTAGCTATGCAGTTTCAAGTTCAATCTCACTTTGGGTTGACTAATTGTGAGTGAAATTTGGTAGCTGGAAGCTGTGCAAAAGCCTGTGGTTCTGTGGTTCTATGGTTAAGAAACTTGCTTTCCAACCATGTGGTCTTGGGTTTAGTTCCATTGTGTAGCACGTTGAATAAGTGTCTTCTACTATTACCCTTGACCAACCAAAGCTAGTCGATTTGGTAGGCAAGAACTGAAAGAATCTCATTGTATATGTGTGTGTGTGTGTATATGTATGTATGTATATGTGTGTGTGTGTATATGCATGCATATATGTATGTATATATATGAGTGTGTTTGTGTTTGTATGTGCATTTGTCTATACTCTTGTCCAGACATCACGTGATGGTTGTAAATGAGCCTCACCATCATTATCATATTAGCAAGGTTGTTTATTTCCTATCTTCTGTGAAAAACACGTCTGGCTATAGAGAAACAGGTGAGGGTTGGTTTTTAACATTATTTGTATTATTTAACCCTAGAAGTAAGTATAAGACAGTAAGGTGAGGCATAGCATATAAATAGCTATTATCTTACTTTGCATGTCATATGTGTCAAAGAAATAATCGACAATTAAAATATATAACTAGAATTTCCACTCGTTAACACTTAAATAAATAAATATGTTAAGTCAGACACGGAATTCACTTAAAGTATTCCTTGTTATTTACTTTAAATTGAGATCATTGTCATCATCATCATCGCCATAATAATCATGCTTACTAGGAAACAGGTGAGGGTTGGTTGCAGGAAGAGCACCTGGTCAGAGAAAATCTGCTTCAGCAAATTCTGCCTGACCCATGTGAGCATGGAAAGTAGATGCCAAATGATGACGATGATGACGATGACGACAATGATGATGATGACGATGACAACAACATGTACGTGTGTGTGTATGTGTGTATGCATGCTTCACATTGCCACTGCTTGCAGGGTAGAAGTGACATTTGTTAATTCACTCACCCCTTAATTAATATGTTTCACAACTCATTGGTTCAACATGTGAAGACTAGTGGAATTCAATACTTTACTTGCAAACAAGTGAAGGGTTGGCATTGAGAATGGCATCCGTTCATAGAATACTGTCTCAAGAAGTCGTGTCCAAGTCAAGCTGGCATGATCATCACCAGCATGGTTATCACCTGCATGGTAAAGATGGTGATGATGATGATGATGATGATGATGATGACGATGATGATGATGATGATGACGATGATCTCAATATAAAGTAAATAACAAGGAATACTTTAAATGAATTCAATGTCTAACTTAACATATTTATTTGTTTAAGTGTTAACGAGTGGAAATTCTAGGTATATATCTTAATTGTCGATTAAGTAAGATAATAGCTATTTATATGCTATGCTTCACCTTACTGTCACTATAGCCTTGTGAGTGGATTTGGTAGACGGAAACTGAAAGAAGCCCGTTGTATATATGTATATGTGTGTATATGTTTGTGTATCTGTGCTTGACAACCGAGGCTGGTGTGTTTATGTCCCCGTAACTTAGTGGTTCGGCAAAAGAGACTGATAGAATAGGTACTAGGCTTACAAAGAATAAGTCCTGGGGTCGATTTGCTCGACTAAAAGGCGGTGCTCCAGCATGGCCACAGCCAAATGACTGAAACGAGTAAAAGAGTAAATCTGTTTCAAATCTCACCCTGATTTTAATGAAGTAGAAACACATTGCATAACATAGTCCTTGCTTACTTGCTTAAAGTTGTCCCCTAGATCTGATGATCACCAAAGTTATCGTTGATATTCCTAAAATGATGGAGTGTTTGGCTGGAAACTGTTTAAATGCACATCTGCTCATTTAGGGATAACCTGGAGCTATACAGCAACAATTCTGTTTTCCAAATTGACAACTGCAAATTAGAGAGATATATTGTAGTAACAATGAGATGATGTAACTTCAGCGTTGCAATCTAGTGGAACACTTATTGAAGAATTGATGACAAGAATGAATATGAACCAGTACTAGTAATGGGATTACGATGAGGTACTACTTAGATTACAATGAAGTACTTCTTATTTTTATTCTGGATACATTTACACATCTGCTTGCTCATGTCATTAGCAAAGAATTACCTCTTTATGATCATAAAATAATTGTTATGTAACTTACACACTTCATTAACACTGTTTCTTTAATTTAAGCGTACATTTGAGTCTAGTAATTTAAAATCTTTCTTGCTTCTTGTTATAATAGTTAAATTGACATTGTTATCTCCCTTTACTCTAGACACTGTTGTTCCTCGTATATCTTAATATATAAAGCTGAAGTTGTGTGTCTGTGTGAAGCCTTTTTAAAAGTTTATAGAAATCCACATTTTCCACTTTTTTGTAAAAATTTTTACATCAATGGAATTTTCTCGATGTGAACTTTCCAGTGCAGTAATTATAAATATATAAAATTGTGTGATTATTTGATTCAGGAGTTAGGGGTTCAATACTTCATTTTACTAAATGTAAAATTACTTTAGTGCCAGTCTTATGGTTTTATTGAAAACTATATCCTAGTATATGACTGGTACTTTAGTTTTATCAATCCCAGAATGATGAAAGTCAGCATTCACTCAATCAGGATTTGAAATCAAAATGTAAAACAACAAAAGTAAATACTGTAAAGTATTTTTTCTCATTGTTCCACTACCCATTCTGCCATCCACCACAATTTACTACTACTACTACCACTAAGCCAAAAGAATAAATCCCTCGTTTTATAAATAACTAGCAGCTAAGCCTGGTTTCACTCGGTCAGAGAGCGATGCGAAGAGAGAAACGAAGACATTAAAAAGAGGAAGAAGTGGATACAAAGTGGTGTTTGGGTGACGGATCTTGGTAGAAAAAAAAAGAATGTCATGGTGAGTTAGTAAGGAGAGCAAAGCAAGACTGGACTTACGTGGGCTGACAGGACGATGAAAAAATTGCGGAGTTGAAATTGGAGCAGTTGAAGTTGCCGTTGTTATCATTAGAGTGCCTCTTGGTAGACAACATTCTTTGTCCTTTCCTCAGGTGCGCAAATAGAAAGACCCTGGAGACAGCCAACATACAGTTGTGCGTGTGAGAATACTTGATCTGTCAGATTCAAACCAACCGCTTGCACTGATTGTCCCTGCGCCTTGATCCCAATACAGAATAATTAACCATATAATATCTTTTTTATTTTTCATATTTTTATATTATCACTAGAAGTATAACCCGACCTTGTCCGGGTGTGACTTATTACGCCATCTATGATAAGTCTTGCTAGGTGAAAATCAACTAAAAAAGAAAGCCTTACAATGAAAAAACCCTTATGATGTAAATATGTTCATAATTCAAAAGACGATGAAATTAATAGGGAAAGTCTGAAGGCTGTTTTGCGTAAAATTATTAAGCGTATGTAAACTTCATCCGTCTAATTGGCTATAGAAATGATTGTGAAAACAACTTTTTGCGCTGCCCTGATTATACATTGCAGGGTAATCCCTTTTCGCAGGAGCTAGGACGGCAATTTCTGATGAAGCAATTGCTGGCGATCTGTTGGTACACAGTTTTGCCAGAATTCTATCAGATTGGGCAGAAGATGTTGATGCACCATTTTGCATTATGTTCAAAGTAGCTTCTGGAATGTCATTTTAAACCGGTTGCTTCCTTTCCCCAGCAAGCTCCCTTCTTTGGAGGCATAATCTATGTATATATTAAACAGAATAACAAAAGGTATGATAGATGGCAGGGTCGGTACTTTTCACATATCTGTAATTTTTCAGATTAACACCCGCACGATTACCCAACCCTAATCCTAACACTAACCCTAACATTAACCCTAAACCCTAACCCTAAAACCCTAACCCTGACCCTAAAACCGTAACACTAATCCTAACCCTAACCATAACCCTAAACCCTAAATCCTAACCCTGACCCTAAAACCCTAACCCTAACACCCTAGTGAAAATCGTCGTATATTTACAAAATATTGACGAACATGAGTTATATTTTACTGAATGATTGTGTACTTGCATGTGTATGCGTTTGAGAGAGCAAGAGAGGAAGAGGTAGGGAGAGGGGGAGAAAGGGCTAGAGGTAGTTAAAAGTTTTCTTATGACGGCTTCTCTTCACTGCCTATTACTTCATTAGAAATCTATGGATTTGTGTGTGTGTACGTGTGTGTGTGTTGTAAAGGAATTTATATGAACAGAATTAGAGCATTTGTGTAAAGTAAAATATACATACTGATATAGCATCATCATCATCATCATTTTATACTCAGTTTGTGCAGGTAAAAGATGTGTTGTTATAGTTTGAGTTAGTTCTTATTGGCCTCACTCATATATTTCAAAAACAAAATGTGTGAACAAGATGGTTTGAGGACCATGTATCACTTATACTTTCCATTTTAACATGGTTTCTATGGCCAAATGCCCTTCCTAACATCAACCACTTTACAGGGTGTAGTGGGTGTATTTTTATCTGAGCACAGCACTAGAAAGATTGCCTTGTTTCCAGACAAAACTGAAGGTCCTCCCTACTCCATATTGTTTCCACTTGTTCTGAGCAATATGATAGAGAGGACCATAGAAGAAGGAATGGTAAAAGAGAAAGAATGAGGATGAGAATGTGTTAGAAGAAAGACTAAGATGTTAAACCTGTCACCTAACTTTAGGTGCACAACCCAATGTTGGATATGTCACATAATATTAGCCCTGTCACCCCATATTAGTCTTATCACCCAATGTCAGCCCTTATGACTCAATGTTAACCCTATTACCCAATATTAGTTCCCCTTACCAATGTTAACTCTACTAATCACTGTTAATTCAAATACATTATGTTAGGATCTACTAACCAATATTAACCATATCATAGCTGGCAAGCAGGCCAAATCATTAGCACAATGGACAAAATGTGTAATGGAATTTCTTTCAGCTTTATGCTCTGAGTTCAAACTCTGCAGATGTCAACTTTGCCTTTAACCCTTTAGCATTCAGATTACTTTGTCAAAAGTGATGTTTATTTATTCACATTTCTTAAATTTAATCATGTATTATCTTGTAGCTTCAACATTTTGAGGATGTGATTGTTTATTTTTAGATAACATTGTAGGGTAGGTGTGAGAAGCTGAATTTGGCTAGTTTCAACATAAAATATGTAGAATATTTTGGCCAGATATATAGATGGTTTAAATGCTAAAGGGTTAAGGTAGTGAGCTGACAGAATTGTTAGCATACTGGGTAAAATGCTTTGTGGTATTTCGTCCATCTTTATTTTCTTAGTTCAAATGCTACCAGGCTCAGTTTTGCCTTTCGACCTTTCGAGGTCTATAAGATAAGTACCAGTTGAACATTGGGGTTGATGTAATTGACTTACTTGCTCCCCGAAATTTCTGGCATCCATCATCATCATCATCATCATTTAACGTCCGTCGTCCATGCTGGCATGGGTTGGACAGTTTGACCAGTGCTGACAAACTGGGGAACTGCACTAGACCCCAGTTTAATTTGGCATGGTTTCTATGGCTGGATTCTCTTCCTAATGTAAAGCATCCAACACACCTTACAGAGTGTGCTGGTTACTTTTACATGGTACTGCATGGGTGCTTCTACGTGACCAAAATTTGAAACCAGAATTAGCCACATCATCCAATGTTAGCTCCATTACTTAATGTCATTCCTGACATCCAAAAGTTTCAAAGTGACAGTCAATATTTGTAAACTAATGGCATCATTTTTTATTTTCATATAAGAAAACAGAAAACCCATTCTGTAAGATTGACATTTTGGCAGTTTGTTTCATGAGTTTGGTCATTGAATCTTATTATTATTATTTGTTTCTCACTAGGTTCCAGTTCTTCAGTACCTCTACTACCTGGCTCAGATTGGTATTGCCATGTCACCACTCAGCAACAATTCACTTTTCTTGAATTACCACAGAAATCCTTTGCCGGAATATTTTGCCCGAGGACTTAATGTTTCCATTTCAACAGATGACCCACTTCAGTTCCACTTCACAAAGGTCAGTTTCTCTACCTTCTTCGGATCTATTTTAAAACGGGGACACCAGTATTTTCTTAACGAAACACTAACGAAACACTTTGAAACTTGGGACACTGGTAGAATGTGTCATATAAAACATCTTTTACTCTTAGTCTTCTTAACAAAAAAACGTACATCGCAAGTTATTCCATGTTAAAGTTGTCGTATTTCTGTAATTTCAACCAATCACTGACGTCTATTCAGCTGAATAGAGTTACTGCTGGGCGGTCGTAAAAATGTTATTCCCTGTGACATATTTCATCCGGTTTAATCGTAATTTATACGCATATATTGTTTATATGATAAATTACGCTGTGCGTATCTATGTGTGTAACAATTTTAGAGTTCGGATTCTAGAGTTAGGGTTAGTTTTAGGGTTAGGGTTACAGTTACAGTTAACAGTCTAGTTAGGGTTAGGGTTAGGGTTAGGGGATTAATACGAGAAACACCGTTACAGCGCTAACTGTTTTCAACTGAATAGACGTCAGTGATTAGTAGAAATTATCAAAATAAGACAATTTTTTACATGAAATAAATTCGAATACAAAAATATTTTTCTGTTCTATAACACAAAATAGATAAGTATACGAAGTTTGAAAGTCTTTCCGTACCAAAAACACTACATAAAACATAAATGAAAACTGGTGCCCCCGTTTTGAACTAGATCCCCTTCTTCTGTTATTCATTTAAAAAAAAAAATTATTGAATGAACAGCACCTGTTTATCTGCCCACAAGCACTCAGGCTGTCTGTCTTTGTCTGTCTGTCTGTTTTTGCCTATTTGTCTGTCTCTGTCTCTCTCTCTCTCTCTCTCTCCCCACTACTCATATAAAAATGTAACTCATCAGCCGTGATTATGAGTATTCCACCTTTCTAAGCAAATGAACTTTTTATTCATTGAGTCATAGCATAACTGTCTGAGTATACCACAAGTACTTGTCTTGTTAACATAACCCTCAAGCAATATCAGCATGCCACTGTGTGTGTGTGTGTGTGTGTCAGAGCTGGGCCCTTTAAATTACTCCATCAGACAGGTATATATGTAGTTTCTATCTACCTAGTTTTCCATCTACCTAGTTTCCCCTTGAAAACAAGGTTTGGACTGAAGGTAGACACAGAAGGTGCTACACAGTGGAAATGGTATTCTTTTACATGGTGGGTGTGAAAAGACTGTTGAAGCCACCTATAAAATTAAAGTAATAAATTCTGTTAATCAGAAGTTGAGTTAAATAGGTGCAGGCATGGCTGTGTGGTTTAGAAGTTCTCTTCCAAACAATAAGGCTTCATGTTCAGTTCCAGTGTGTGGTACCTAAGGAAAGTATCTTCTACTATAGCTTTTGGGGTTGACAAAAGCCTTGTAAGTGGATTTGGTAGATGGATACTAAAAAAAAAAAGCCATTCTCTCTCTCTTGTCTCTTTCTTTTTCCCTCCCTCTCTCTCTCTTCATATATATATATATATATATATATATATATATATATATATATATATTTATACACATACAATATAATGTATATAATATATATAATATATAATATAATGTGTATAATATATATAATATACTGTATATATTAATATAATATATATATATATATATATATATATAATTTATTTTGTTTTATTTATGATCCTTTGTAAGTCAGCTTATTGCTTATACGAGAAGCATTCTACATTATAAGCTGGTTCTTTGTATTGTCAAGTAGCAAACTACAACTACCAAAATGTATTTTGAAGGAAATAAGCAAAATGGAGATTAAAAAGTGAGGCACCTTTTGACACATCTGCATCTATGATGCAGCACTACTGTTTGTACAGTGTCTCACCCATGAGGCACTGGTGCATGATGGGTTGAAATGATTGTAGTGAATAATAAAGAGTCTCGTGAATTCCATTTTCTTTCTCTCATATCTTATAAACTCTACGAACATGAAGGAATTCCTGAAGTAAATCCAATGGCACTTATAGCCATACTGTTGATGACATCAAGTAGCTGTATATATTGTATGGGTTTTAAATGGCATACCACAAGATGTATACAGAAATTTAAAATAAATACTTTTATAATACAATGAATATTATATATATATATATATATATATATATATATATATATATATTTAATTATATGTATTTATTTTCTCCTAATTAAGAATAATTCAGATAAAATAAATGGGTTAATAGAAACCAGGGTAGCAAAGATCACAAAATAACTGTAGTGTAACTCCTGTTTGTGAGGCAGAAACTCCTTGATATTTTGGGTATTTGAGTATATATAAATTTAAAGAATGGAATAAACGCATGTTATAACTGCATACTTTTATTCCAACATATGTTTCGAAGAATTACAATTTATGCGATCCATAGGAATCAGCGATGTTAAAAAAAAATATATATATATATAGATGTGATCCAAAAATCTTCAGTATAGGAAACACTTAGTAATGCTCAAATGATTTGAACCTATACTCCAAAATTATTACCAAGGACCAAGTCTGTGGAGTAAAGAGTGGCTATAAGAGGAATCCAGGTAAGCAGATATGGAGATAATGATGCAAATAAACAAATAAGACTGCTTGGGTTAGATATATGAAATATACATTGATGTATACATGTAAATAGAGAGAAAGCAAAGACTGAACATTTTCAGACAATTAATATTCATGTGTAATTATATAGATAGCTATTTAACAGAGCAAACTTACACAGAGTACAAAAACACAGAAAAATTAAAGGGGAGAAGGTCTGGTGTTACAGGTCCAACTGCTGTTTCTGGGGACTCAGATTTAATTCATAATGTTAGCAGATGTAGTTCACAAAAATATGCAACCAGTAACAGAAGCTAATAAACATTGGATAGATTTGGTTCTGTCTTCAGGGTGGAGAGATAAGAATCTAGTATTTCAAATCATAATGCAAGGAAATTTAAAGGTAGAATGGGTGAAGAGGAAGGCAAGCAGTAGTGGAGGGAGGAAGTAAGTAGTTTGATGGTAGTGTGGGGGGTATTGAAGCAAGCTTGCTTCAATACTCCCCACTCAGTAGTTGTAAAGAAGCATACCGTCAGACAAGTGGTGTTCTTTGTTTCCAATCTTCTGTGAAACATGTGTCTGGTCATGGAGAAATATGATTTTCATTGGAAACTGGTGGAAGTTGGCAACTGGAAGGATATCTGGCTGTAGCAAAGTGGGCCCCAATGGATTCCATCTGACCCATGCAAGCATGGAAAGGTGAAAGCTAACCAATGATAGTAGAAGTTATATACCTCCTAGAAAGTTCCCAGTCTTGCTGTATATCTGTGTCTTACAGTGGTGACAGAACTTGTAAGTGTTCATTGTGTATTGGCTATAGAAAATAGTCCAATACTGGGGCATATAAGCCCTCAACAGAAAAAAATGGGAATCAGACCCACACCAATTATTATTTACAAAATTTTTACTCATCAGCATTTCTCAATTTAATGCAGAATATATTGAATCATATCCATATGCTTTATAAATATTCTCGATCTCCTTATGAAGGTGGTTTCTGTCATCAAATCACAAGGCTTTCAGCTGCTTATTCACTGCCAAAGTATATGTTTATTAAACATATGGCTCATAAAGTTTATTTGGATAACCCTACTTGTTAGCTGCCTTCCCACCATATAACCATCACATTGTGTCATGGTGACATCAATGCTTTCACTTTCTATAAAACTCCCTGTTTTTATTTACATTCACAATGAGGGTAACATTTATACCTTGCTGTCTTAAGACTACCGTTGTGAACCCCTTGCTAGTGAAGCTACTTCTTACATCATTGAGATACATAGCTTCTTAGCAATAGTGAGGGCAGCCAGCCTAATGTTTAGGATATTCCAAACAAACTCATTAGAAGAAAGAATGAAGACTGATAGAAGGTAGAAGCCTGTCTATTACCAGTGGCATGAGAAAATGCACTCAGTCCATTGTGTAAAGTGAAGAAGCAGGGTAGCTTTTAGTCTTATTGGAGACAATCTGTCTAGTACTAGTGACACAGTAACTGTTATAAAGTGGCTGGTGATGAGAAAGATATGAAATTTTGTCAAAAATGTTCAAAGTAAACTGTGTTCTGTGTGAGAAATTACACCAGTATACAAGTTTCAAACTGTTTAATTAAAAAAATTAATTAAAAAATCTGTGAGCCAAAATGAACAGATCCAGATAGGATTCCAACTACAACTATAAATAAAAATTACACAATAACAAAGATGACTGTTTTTTCTCTGTTGCTTAGTTGTTCAAGAAAGGAAGGGTCATGAATGAAAGACTAGACACTGTGTGGACCTGTCCAACTCATGCCAACGTGTAGTACAGTGGAGGCACATGGCTTAGTGGTTAGGGTGTTGGACTCATGATCATAAGACTGTGGTTTCGATTCCTAGATTTGTATTCTTGAGCAAAACACTTCATTTCACATTGCTCCAGTCCGCTCAGCTGGCAAAAATGAGTAATCCTACGATGGACCAGTATCCCATCCAAGTGGGGAATATATATGCCATGAAACCAGGGAAACTGGCCCTCATGAGTAAGTATGACTCAAGAAGGTAACTTTATTAATATGTAACACTCCTTCCCAACATATGACAATAATGATGGTGGTGATGACGAAGAGGGTGGCAGCAGCAGCAGCAGTGGTGATTTGTCCCAAGGCAGTCTTTCCTATATATTGCATATCGTTTCAACAACAGTGTCTTACTACATTGGAAGTTAGTACTTTAATGACATTGGGGTCGGGGTGGGGACACACACAGCTGATTACACATATAATCATCTGTTGTAATGTAATTAACATTTATGAATCATATCTTGTATGTATGTATATGTTATTCTTTTACTTGTTTCAGTCAGTTGGCTGTGGCCATGCTGGAGCACTGCCTTGAAGGGTTTTAGTTGAACAAATCGACCCCAGGATTTATTTTTTTTAACCCTAGTACTTATTCTATCAGTGTCTTTTGCTGAACCGCTAGGTTACAGGGATGTAAACACACCAACACCAGTTGTCAGGTAGTGTGGTGGGACAAACACAAACATAAAGACTCGCACATAAATACATACATACATACATACATACATGTATATATATAGGAAAATGTAAAAAAGCCAGAATGCTGAACTGGGAGCATAATTTAATTAAGATTTTTTCTAACCGGTTTTCATTGCGATGTTAGGTTTAAAAAAAGGGTTAAAAGTTTGTGTTAAGCAGGAAATGTGGTGTCAAAACAGGAAGTGTGTGTAAGGGGAGACAAGTGTTTTTAGTTAGAGTTATGAACTCTTTTTTTCAAAACAGGAAGTTTGTGTCTGTTCATAGAGAAATAAGGTCACTGAGGGGTGTGTGTGTTAAGAAATGGTTGGAATTTCTCTATGAAAAGATTCTCCTTGTTGATTCTTTCTTGTATGGAGATTCTGTCTTTACATTGATAGAAAGGGAATATAATGAATTTAGGGTTTTTGTTTCTGGCGCAAGAGTCTATGTGGCCACTGAGTGGAATTTGGCGGTATTGAGGGAGGTTTATTTGTTCCTTATGGACAGCTACTCTTCTACGTAATGGGAGGCTCGTCTGTCCGATATAGAAGTTTTGGCAACCTGCGCAAGTAAGGACATAAATGAGGTTACTCGAGGAACAAGAGAAATTGGTTTTAATTTTAAACTTTGTTCCTCGTTTGAAGGTAAATTCAGAGCCTTCAAGTAGGTAAGGGCAGGTGCCACAATTAGGGCGTGCACATTTTTTAACTGATGGGGGTGGAAGTGGTGTATCCACCCAACAATACCCCTACCCCCACCCCTTCTACCACAATTCTAACAATCACTACACCCCCCACTTCAACAACCATTTTTTAGACAGAGGGGAGAAAAACAGGCACTACCGCTAATACAGACCCATCAAAAGAAAACTAAAAAGAAAACTAAAATAATAAACCTCTCTAATAAAACCCTTACACAAACCCAAATTAACATCCTAGCCAGAGGCTTAAAATTCACACCCACCCCAAGAACACCCAACCCCCCTGAGATCAAGGATGACATTTCAGAATTTTGCAGAAAGCTTCGTTTAACAGAAGCTTTCATAGACTTCAACAATGAGGATGACTCAATTATTAAAAACAAAAGCAACTTCATACCTTCCAAAGGAAGGAATAAAGCACTGGATGATTTCTGCAACCACATCCAGAGTTTCCCTTTTACCCCACCTAAAACCAATGTCAAATCAAACTTTAATAGCATAGAATGGAAAAATCTAAGAGACTTACAACAGGACAAAAGCCTTACTATCAAAGAAGCTGACAAAGGTAGTACTGTAGTCCTAATGAACACAGATTTTTACAAACACCTAGCACTCTCCTTACTAAACGATAACTCCTTCTATGAAACTATCACCAACTATAAACAACAAAAAACTCTCAAAAACCTCACCACCCTTATACTCCAGCAAGGTCAAGGACTCACGGACAAAGAAAAAGATTACATCACTAATTTCAAATGCAAGCCCAGCCTCTTCTATGGCCTCCCTAAAATCCATAAGAACAAATCCATCACTGAAGCTTGCAAACTCTCCTCTGAAATCTACATCAACATCAAGGCACCGGAAGATTTAAAACTAAGACCCATTATAGCAGGCACCTCCTGCGAAACACATCGCTTAAGCAATTTCTTGGACATTCTTTTGAAACCTTTCCTAAGCCACATCAAAAGTTACATCAGAGATGATCTTGACATGCTCAATCACCTCCCGAAAACAACAAACGAGGAGTCACTCTTGGTGTCTTTTGACGTGGTCAACCTTTATACAAATATCCCTCATGAATATGCGATTGAGGCAATTAAATTCTGGCTGCACAAACACCCAGAAACATTTCCTAATCGCATCAACACAACTTTCATCATAGAATCACTTAAGTTCATTCTGACCAACAATTACTTCCTGTTTGCAGACACATACTTTCGCCAAAAATGTGGTATCGCGATGGGTACTAAAGCTGCACCAGTCCTTGCGAACCTCATAATGGGTTTTTTTGAATTAACACTATATGAAACCTCACGTCAGAAATTTGGACACCTTTTCCACATCTTTTTAATGGATAACTGGAAAAGATATTTGGATGATTGTTTCATCATATGGAATGAACCCTATGAAAAACTTCTAGAATTCAAATCCATTCTTAATAACATACATCCCAACATTCAATTCACTATGGAATTCAGCAAACATCATCTCCCTTTTCTTGATCTCTTAATCATAAAAACACCTAATAACCAAATCACAACCGACATCTACCACAAACCTACAGACTCACAACAATACCTCCTTTTTAGCTCATGCCACCCAAAACACACCAAGATAAATATCCCCTTTAATTTAGCTAAAAGAATTTGCACCATTGTCTCTGACCCTACCACTCGAGAAATACGCTTACAAGATCTCAAAAAAACACTGTTACAACGCCAATATCCCTCCACACTCATAGATCTTGGAATAAAACGTGCCAAGGAACTTGACAAAAACACACTAAAAACCAACCAACATAATAACACACCCAACCCCAAAATACTTCCATACATCTCCACCCATAACCCCAATAACATCGAAGCATTCACCACAATTAAACAAAACCTCCCCTTACTCACCACAGACCCGAAAATGAACAATATCATTAATACACACAAAGTCCTTAAATGCAAA
Source organism: Octopus bimaculoides (assembly GCF_046866305.1). NCBI lineage: Eukaryota > Metazoa > Mollusca > Cephalopoda > Octopoda > Octopodidae > Octopus > Octopus bimaculoides. Next base: position 18,789,243 of record NC_142947.1, read on the forward strand.
AGGCAACACAAATCTTTGAAAACATTATTAACCAATTCCAAACTACATACACCACTTCCACCCCCATCAGTTAAAAAATGTGCACGCCCTAATTGTGGCACCTGCCCTTACCTACTTGAAGGCTCTGAATTTACCTTCAAATGAGGAACAAAGTTTAAAATTAAAACCAATTTCTCTTGTTCCTCGAGTAACCTCATTTATGTCCTTACTTGCGCAGGTTGCCAAAACTTCTATATCGGACAGACGAGCCTCCCATTACGTAGAAGAGTAGCTGTCCATAAGGAACAAATAAACCTCCCTCAATACCGCCAAATTCCACTCAGTGGCCACATAGACTCTTGCGCCAGAAACAAAAACCCTAAATTCATTATATTCCCTTTCTATCAATGTAAAGACAGAATCTCCACACAAGAAAGAATCAACAAGGAGAATCTTTTCATAGAGAAATTCCAACCATTTCTTAAGACACACACCCCTCAGTGACCTTATTTCTCTATGAACAGACACAAACTTCCTGTTTTGAAAAAAAGAGTTCATAACTCTAACTAAAAACACTTGTCTCCCCTCTCATGCATCCTTATTTTTCCTACCAATTTATACATGAACTACTATTGAACTACAAAAGCTCAAAGACAATATAATGTATGGGTATATTTATTTTTTTTATATATTATTGTTTTATATATTATTTTCTTCATTTTGTACTTTTTTGTACTTCTTTGTAAAAAAACATTTTCATTCTCCTTCTTGATAATTTGCTTCATCGCAATGAAAACCGGTTAGAAAAAATCTTAATTAAATTATGCTCCCAGTTCAGCATTCTGGCTTTTTTACATTTTCCTATTATTTCTCCACGTGCGGTTAACACAACCCCACTATTTACTGACTTATATATATATATACGGTTTAGGAGGGCCTACATTGACCACGGGCACTACCCCCGTCTTCCACACCGAGCAAGTAAAAACAAAACTGCACTTAGACACACACACTCAGATACACACTCATACACAAACATACACATACGCAGGCGTGGCCATGTGGCAAGAAGTTTGCTTCCCAACCACATCGTTTGGGATTCAGTCCCATTGTGTGACACCTTGAACAAGTGTCTTCTACTATAGCCTTGAGCCGACCAAAGCCTTGTGAGTGGATTTAGAAGATGGAAACTGATTCTTCGAAACATATGTTGGAAATAAAAGTATGCAGTTAACATATGTGTTTTACTCCATTCATTAAATTTATACTCAAGTACCCCGTGGTCAATGTAGGCCCTCCTAAACCAGTGAGATTGATGCCATTAATGTTCCTCTTGACCCTTTGTAAGTCAACATCTGTGAGTAAGACATGAGACAGGAAGGAATTCTTGAGGGCTACTGTTATGGAAAGGAAGGATTTGGTAGTGTGATAATGCAGGGCCAGATGGCACAAGGACAATAAGAGGAGGAAAGATGAGTTGGATGGGAAGACCTGACAGATGACATGAGCCAGCTGGTCCTTAGGAGCAGAGACCATTATAGTAGCAATAGAAAAGGGTGAAGGAGGAGCCAGAGGCTGAAGCATGACCATGAGTGACTTGATGTCTGTCAGCTGAGTGACCCTTTTCTAATTGCAGTCTAAAATATATGTGGGTATAGCAGCAGCATTGTCCCAGATGTGAAAGCAATGTATGTATAACTGTGTGTGTATATGTATGTATAGGCATCCACATGCATATGTGTATATGCGTGTGCATGTATGTGTATGTATGAGTATGTTTATGAATGTGTCTATATATGTGTGCATATGTATGTGTGTGTGTGTGTGTGTCCTGTGTGTGTATGTGTGCTGGGTATGAGTGTGTGTATGTTTGTGTGTGTATGTGTATGTATGTAGGTATGTATATGTGTGTATACGTGTGTGTGCTTTATCAGTAACAAAAGGGCGACACAAAACCAATTGCTTGTGAATGTAATAATTATCTCAGTCCATGAGCAGGTTTATTATTAGAATCTGCAGATTAATGCAGATTTCACACCTAAAATACCACAACATCAATAATGACTGAGTAGATCTGTGATCAAAAGCATTCCAGTTATGATCACCTTGTCTTGTGTCCTGCACTTTGTTTAAAAATAGTGAGGTGTGGGTTGTGGAAAATTGGCTGCTATTCCTGGCAGGTCAAATGACCATGTAGAGGCTCCCTTATTGGCTTGTAACATACATAAACCTTAAAAAATAAAAGATAAATGACTCCTTCTCGAGTCATATAGATTCATAGCACTGGTTTCCTGGATTTTGTGGTATATGTAGTCCCCCTGGATAGGATGATGGTCTGTTGCAGGATTACTCCTTTTTACCAGCTGAGTGGACTGGAGCAACAGGAGATGACGTGTTTTGCTTAAGAACATAATACATCTCCTAGCCAGGAATCAAAACCACAATCTTACAATCATGAGTCCAACACCCTAACCACTAAGTCATGTGCCTCCACATACATAAACCCTAATAACAGGAAGCCTCTACACATGTCATGCAGGGTTGCTCAACATGCTAGAAATAATAAGCAAGTCTCCCTCAAACAGCACCCTACCTCTTTCAAAAATGACACATTGCATAATGTCATCCAAAGTTCACTACTGCTGCTGGAAACAAAAATGGTATGGTCATGAATGCTCTGGCTCTAGGTTTGTTCAATCAGGGCAATAACAATAGATGACTTTCACAACCGAAATTCTTTAACAAAGCAGTGCAGTCAAGATGCACCTCTCTTCACAATAACCTTGTTTCTTATTGTTTTTGTTACGCATGCACTCAACATAACTGATTTTATATATATATATATATATATATATATATAATATATGTAAACTTTCAACTTTAACCTTAGTATTAATTTGTTTGAAATGTTGGCATTAAGTTAACATTGACCTTTTACATCCAATGTTATAGCACAAATTACAAAGTTGACTGGATTGGTGATGGTAGGGTTTGTTCTCACAAAACTTCATGTCTAATGCAGAAGTGAGTCTGGTGGTATGTATGTTTGTGTTTGTTCGTACACGCGCATGTGTGTGTGTGATGAAATAATTATCTACTCCAAGCTTCACTTCCATCAATAGTCAGCCATAGCTGGCCACCTTTTCAACTTGGCTGCTTCATGGATAAATATATAAAAAACAAAATATATAAACACTCATACACATATGCACTTTCAGATTCACACACACATAGTCTCACAAATATTGATGCACACACTCATATTCATATGAACACACAAACACACATACACAGTCATTTGGACAGAGTGACACAAGCAGACAAAGAAGTCATTAGGACAGAGTGACACAAGCAGACAAAGAAGATACCTCACACACACACATGCACACACACACACATGCACACACACACACATGCACACACACACAGACACATGCACACACACACACATGCACACACACACATGCACACACACACATACAATGACATTCAAATGCATATAAATAAATACATTCATATACATGTACTTAATTTCTTATATGTACTTATATGCCTACACACATACACACACACACACACACAAGCATATGTGCACATGTACACATTCATTTTAACATTTACAACTTGTTTATTTGTTCCTTCTTCAGCAAATGTAAATATTTAATGCAGTTTAATACAATTACACACACACACACACACACACACACCATATTTACCTGTCAAAACATCTTGTAATACAATCACATACACAATGGAAAGCGACTTCTGTTCAGTGTGACATGCTATGTTCTTTCATCACAGACCTAGACTCTTCAAAACAATACTCACTAAAACTAAATGCACACTATAAACTTCTCTGGTACTGAGAAGAAGAGCATTGGTGCTTGTGATCCTTGCAGGCTCCTCACAGGGTGTTGGGATGGATATGAATGGTATTCAGAGAAAATGGGTGTGTGGAGGTGATTCTAGAAGTTCAGTAGAGGAAGAATTGGTTAAATAGTAAGTCCTCTGATTGACGGAGGCTTACACTGCGAAAGCTGGATCTGTAGGTCACTCCTAAGCCGCCAAATCTCCTTCAAATTGCATCCCATGGTCTTATAATGAAACCAGGACACATTTATATTTTAACATTTAAACTGGCCATATATTCTTCCTGTTTTATGTTCAAGCTGACCAAATCTGGCCTGTCACACCTCCCCATTCTAAAAATCATATCATCATCATCATCATCATCATCATCATCATCATCATCATCATCATCATCATCATCATCATCATCATCCTTCAACGTCTGTTTTCCGTGCTGGTATGGGTTGGACAGTTTGACCAGAGCTGGCAAGCTGGAGGTTCCAGTCTGATTTGACTTGGTCTCTACAGTTGGATACCCTTCCTAACACCAACCACTTTCCAGAGTATGCTGGATGCTATTAAATGGTGCCAACACAGGTGCTTTTTACATGGCACTGGCATGGGTGTCTTTTACTTGGGACTGGCACAGAGCACCATCGAAATCCCAATGCTATGAGATAATGCATGATTAATTCAAAACAATGTGAATAAATATTGCATTTAAGAGAGTAATCTGAATGCTAAAGAGTTAAACAATGTAGCCTGACACACCTTCAAAAAGATGGAATTGTCATGACTGGAAAGCCTTTGATTGTTGGTTTGGGTTAACTGGGGCTAAACAACAATGATAACAGCTACATATGAACCATAAACTAACTAGAACTATAAAACAACTCAACAATCTTCTCATGTTTTCATGTTTAAACATTTAAGCCTTTGGCATTTAAACTGACCATATCCAGACCAAATATTCTTTCTGTTTTATGTTTAAACTGACCAGATCTGGCTTCTCACACCTGCTTCATAATGTCATTCTAAAAAAATAAGCAATCACATCATTTTACTGAACCCCTAAGTTATGGGGATGTAAACACACCAGAATTAATTGTCAAGTGATGGCGAGAGAACAATCACAGACACACACATAAATATATACATGTGGTGAAGCAATATTTGCTGAGCCCTAAATTTTAAATTGTGTTTATATATTTACTGATAATGGTTTTTAACACACCGAACTACTTGGTTAAATTACTAATTATTAATTAATTATTAATTTTTACCCTATGTCTGTATGAGTTTATATATATCATCATCATCATCATCATCATCATCATCATCGTTTAACGTCTGCTTTCCATGCTAGCATGGGTTGGACGATTTGACTGAGGACTAGTGAACCAGGTGGCTACACCAGACTCCAATCTGATCTGGCAGAGTTTCTACAGCTGGACGCCCTTCCTAACATCAATCACTCCGAGAGTGTAGTGGGTGCTTTTACGTGCCACTGGCACGAAGGCCAGTCAGATGGTACTGGCAACGGCCACGCTTGAAATGGTGTATTTTACGTGCCATCTGCACAGAAGCCAGTCCAGGGGCACTGGCAACGATCTCACTCGAATGTCTTTTCACTTGCCACCGGCACAAGTGCCAGGAAGGTGACGCTGGGCACAGGTGCCTATACATACTAGACAACCCATGACCTGTTGGGTCACTGGGAAACTCTGAGATTCCTAGCAACAGAGTTTTGTTTCGTGGTTTTCTTTTTCTTTTCCAGGTTATTTCACATGCTTTCAACGAATGTGACATTGAAATCACGTGTAAATGGCTCCTTTCCCCAGAAAAGGAAAGATTTGGCTGCTATTTTTTGCATGCCCTGCTACCATGTAACAGGTATTTTGGGTCCTTTATTGTGAATAGCTGTTACGTGGTAGCTGGGCGTGCTAGAAATAGCAGCCAAATCTTTGGAAGTGAGATAAATTGAATGCACACTATTTCACACTGAAGTTATGAATAGGTCTTTTACGAAATATTTACCATATTTTTTAAGTCATTTTCACTTTAGAATATTTTTTAAATATGCCAAAAAAATTTTTGCAAAGGTATTCACTTGAAAATAATTTAAAAAAACATTAAAATATTGTCTGTTTAAAGAAAGTAAAATATAAATACTTACTGTACAAACAACTTACATTTTTTAAATCACATTCACTTAAAAATATTTCTAAATGATTAAAATATTGTGTTTAACAAAAGCAAAATAGAAACATTTACTGTAAAAAAAAAAATCGTACATTTTCATTGTCAACTCACTGTGTCTAATAGAAAGATAAGAGTTTCTTTCCTTTCAGGATGAAGATTATTTTCGGAACATTTTCCCATTATGGACTAGTTTGGCTGAGTAACATTGCAAGCAAGCAAGATTCAATCTGACTTTTAATATATATATATATATATATATATATATATATATATATATATGACAGGCTTCTTTCAGTTTCCATCTACCAAATCTACTCACATGATTTCAGTTGGCCTGACACTTGCCCAAGTTGCCACACAGTGGAACTGAACCTGGAACCATGTGGTTGAGAAGCAAGCTTCTTACCACATAATTACACATATTTTTGTAATTATGTCAGCAAGTATTGGTTTTATAATTGCCCCATCAGTGAAGTCATCATAAATTTCATTGTACTTGCCACAATAGTGAAATGAGATTTAAAAAGTAGATTTATGAGGATGTATACGAATGACATAGAGAATTAGAATTGTTGAAAGGATAAATTACTATAGGATGTTATCTACATTTCCTCACCACTTAACTACTTCTAATTACTTTTTAGATGCTCCTTGTTTCAAGTATGTTGACATTAACTTAACTATTGTTTTCTAACGAGGAGAGCAATTTTGCATAATCATTTAATATGGAATTTTCTTTTCCATTCCTTTATTAAATAAAAGACACAAGTTGGGCATGTCATACTGTTTGAAAATGAAGGCAAAGAATGGATGTGGATATGTCTCATTTTTATGAGTCAGCAGAGTCTATAGTGAAAAGCCTTATGGGAGGATTTGGTGAACGGAAACTGAAAGAGACCCGTCATATGTATATGTGTATGTGTGTGTGTGTGTGTGTGTGTGTGTGTGTGAGAGTGGGAGTATGTGTAAAGGTAAGATCCAAGGATCAAGTTGTAAGAAGATAGTACACTTCTAGCAGTCTGTAGAAGGTCTAAAAAACAACTTTCAGGAACAGTAGTAGTTTATTGACGTAGAAGGTTGTAATTTTTTCCTGAATTGAAGTTTGATAAGCTGAAAAAATTGTTTTATAGCTTCTGGTTAGCAGCAGGGTTTGCTGCCTTTGTAAGTTAACATGGAATTCCTTGATGACTATGTTAACTTCTTTTGATTAAGGTATCTTTGGCCCAATGAGTAGCTAGTGGATTACCCCTTGTTTGGATAATTACTACTTCTGAGGTTCTGCTAGCTATGAAACATATGTAGCCTGGATTTTATCTATTCCATTCCCTAATTTTGGATATATATATATATATATATTCTTTTACTCTTTTACTTGTTCCAGTCATTAGACTGTGGCCATGTTGGGGCATCGCCTTGAAGAACTTTTAGTTGAATGAATTGACCCCAATACTTTGGTATCGGTTGTCAAGCAGTTGTGGGGAACAAGCACACACACACATATGACAGGCTTCTTTCAGTTTCCCTTAACCAAATCCACACACATGGTTTTGGTTGGCCCAATGCTATAGTTGAAGACACTTACCTAAGGTGTCATACAGTGGGACTGAGCCCAGGACCATGTGGTTGGGAAGCAAGCTTCTTGCCACACAGTCACTCCTGCACCTATATATATATATATATATATATATATCAAGGGTTGAACAGACAGAACACAACAAGGAAAAAGTTACATGAAAGCGCAAATAGGAAACTAGATGAAAACTTAACAGACGGGATGAATAGACAAAGACACGATACATGAAATATTCACAGCTGAGTTTTCCTCGTCAGTCAATGAGCTAAAATATTATCATGGTATTTGTGCATGTGTATGCATGTAAGCATGTAATTTTGTCTCCTTGTAACATTGAGTGATAGTTGTATGGTGTCCTTCATTTCCAATTTTCCATGAAAACATGTCTAGTCATGGAGAAATATTACCTTACTTGGAAAGAGTTAAGGGTCAGTCCCAGTAAGTATTTTGTGTGGTGTACTAACAATTCTGCCAGCTTGCTGCTGGTTCCTGATTTAGGTACAAGGGCAGCAGTTTTGACTGGATGGGTTTACTCAATATCATTGACTCCTGTACTTGACTGGTGACTGATACTTTATTTTATCAATTCTGAAAGGATGAAGGCAAAGTTGACTATAGCAAGATTTGAAATTGGAATATAAGGAGTCAGAACAATACCATAAAACATTTATTCTGATTTTCTAACAATTCTTCTGGCTCAGCACCCTAATAATGATGTTTCAAATTTTGGTTGAAGGCTAGCAATTTTAGGTGGTGGTAAGCTGATTACATCAACCCCGACCAGTGCTCAACTTATTTTATCAACCATGAAAGGAAGAAAGGCAAAGTCAACCTTGGCAGAATTTGAAGAGCCAGACAAAATGCTGTCAAGTAATAATAATAATCATTATTTCTACTATAGACACAAGGCCTGAAATTTTTTGGGAGGGGGCTAGTTGATTACATCAACCCTAGCAATTGATTGGTGCTTTATTTTATCTAAAGGATAAAAGGTATAGTTCACCCCAGCAGGATTTGAACTCAGAATGTAAGGAGCCAGACGAAATACTGCAAAAAAATGATCTAACAGTTTTGCCATTTTGCTGCCATTAATAATAATGATATTGTCCTAGGTGTACTATGCTTCAATAAAAGATGTGATGGGCACATACATTTGATCTCTGCCGCATGAATATGCGACCTGGGTTAAACACCTCTGTATGACTACCACGGCTACCATCACCCCACCTCCACTCCCTCCATTATTTTTGTTGTTGTTATTATTATTATTATTATTACGTGCGGGTGACACGTAAAAGCACCCACTACACTCTCTGAGTGGTTGGCGTTAGGAAGGGCATCCAGCTGTAGAAACTCTGCCAAATTAGATTGGAGCCTGGTGTAGCCATCCGGTTGCACCAGTCCTCAGTCAAATCGTCCAACCCATGCTAGCATGGAAAGCGGACATTAAACGATGACGATGATGATGATGATGATTATTATTATTATTATTATTACAAAAGCATACTCATGCCGACATCAGATATGAGGCAATGATTTACAAAATTTGTAATATAAGATCAAGGGTTATGTATCTAGTTTTTATCAAATCTCATGTAAACTACTGGAGAAATATATATTTGATTCCCAGATATTTTTAATTACATATATATATGCACGTGCACACACACACACACACACACACACACACACACACTATGTATTCAATTTTACCTCCTTATTTCACCTGCCACTGAAATATATCTCTCAAGTACTACTTCTTAGAAGTGTTATTCTTTTTTTCCCTTTTATTTAGATATCTGAGTAGCTGAATAATCTCTGTCTGTATATTTGTCACACTCTTTCCCCCCCCCCCCCACACTATGTAGTTGTTGGTTATGGCTAGTCAGAAAGTTACCCCTCAATTGCTTCCCTATCAGTCCATTTTGTTCTATATGGAAATGAAGCTTTAGTCATCTCTAGAGGCACAAATGGGCACACCCTAGATATGCTTAGGGAAGATGTAATTCACACACTTAGTTCCCTTGATCTTAAGATTACCATTAAGACAAATGTTACCATAGTTAACTCTTTAGATGATACTGCGAATCCCCATTATTACAGTGAGGCTTTGACAGCCAGCAGATTTAAGGACCACATCCCCTTTATGCCAGGGCCTAACACTCATAAAAGAAAGTGCCACTGTGAAGTCATTTGTCTGGTCCCCAAAATTGATAATTACATAATATACACACCAGGTCTCCTTGAAATATCTTACCCCTACCACAGACAAAAATAGAAGTTATTAAAAAAATATTTCGTATGTGTATTTCGTGTGCAAGATTCTCGATGTAGATACGTGTGTTGAAAGAAATACAATTAAACCTTGGGAGAGGCATTATGCCGGTAATAAACACACGCAAAATAAATGGAAGTGGAGAGACAAGTTACTGAAGAGATTGCAAGAGTGCAATGAAATAATTTAACAAAAAACTATATAAATTAATAAAGGACTGAACCAGTGCGTGTGTTTATTACCGACATACTGCCTCTCCCAAGGTTTAATTGTATTAAAAAAATGTTTGATGTATTTTGCATAAAGTTCAGTAAAGAAGTCATTCTAAGACAGAAAAATGGCAGAAATTGGAGATTTTGGCACTAAATATCAAAATAAAGCCATAGAAAATGTGGAAACTTGTGATGGCCTGCATTGGCAAAAATTAAAGTACAAGACACAAAGTGGAATAGTTATCTGCTGTGAGGAAGAGATTTCTAACATTTGCGGAAAGATGAAATGTTTGAACTGATGTGTCTATATATGCATGGACTGTATGCCTGTGCATGCACACAAACACATGCACACACACATACACACACGCATGCACGCACGTTTACATCTTATCAAAACCACCATAATCATCATTTTCTATGCTAGCATGGATTAATCAGAACTGTTTGAGGCTGTGTGTACACGTGTGTATGTATATGTGTGTGTGTGTGTGTGTGTCTATGTATATGTGTGAGTATATATGTGTGTATGTATGTATATGTGTATATATGTATATATTTATGTCTGTCTGCCTGCCTGTCTCTCTTTCTCTATCTATTTATCCGAGTGTGTGTGTGTGTGTCTATGTATATGTGTGAGTATATATGTGTGTATGTATGTATATGTGTATATATGTATATATTTATGTCTGTCTGCCTGCCTGTCTCTCTTTCTCTATCTATTTATCCGAGTGTGTGTGTGTGTTTCTATCCCTCTATTGTACTTCACCTGCTCGTCAACTGGCACAAAACCACCTCCACCAATACTATTCCCCTTCTCAGTTGAGGAATCTTTCTCTTGCAAGTTATTTGGTGACCTTGTAAGTGCTTGTGCCATGTAAAAAACACTCAGTACACCCTGTAAAGTGGTTGGTGCTAGGAAGGACACCCAGCCTTAGAGACCATGCTAAAGCAGACAGCAGAGCTTGGCACAGTTCTCTGGCTTGTGATCTTACCAAACTGTCTAACCCATGTTGGCACAGAAAATGGACATTAAATGTTGTGATGACGATGATGATGGTGATAGTAATAATGATGACGATGAAAGTAATTTGGATGTTCCGATTGACTTGTTCTTGTTTATTCCTGTCCTTTTTTGTATCGTCTAACTGTCCGAATGTTTTGTCGTCACCTATTACGTTCTTGTTCCATTTTTCGTTTTGTTTATATCTCCCCCTCCTGTTTTTTCTTCACTTATCTTAACTCCAATTTTTTTCCTCTCTCCTTCACAGTTCTCTGTCTCTCACTCTCTCTCCCTCACTCTTCTTTCCTTGCTCACGTGGATCCCATGTGACCATTGGCTATCTTTCTTCTCCTAACTTGTGTTTCTTTCTTTCTCTCCATTGTAGCTGGATAGACATGTTTTTGTCTGTCTCCTGTCCAAGCTTCATTTACGTGTTCGCCACCACAACCTCGTTTAGGCTCAGCAGCCCTTCCTGTTTGTTTTCACTGTCCTGTTTGTGTTACCAATTTTGACCCTCCACAAAATCCCAAATTTTATTTAATTTGCTTTGCGGGAGCCAACTGTTTTATCGAAAGCATATCATGTTGTTAAATGCTCAAAATACAAGAGTAAAAAAACAGCCAACAACTGATGAAGGGTCGTTTTTTTGTGTTGTTTGTCTTGTTTTCCATTTCTGTTTTTCACTGTTCAAAAAAATAGTTCATACTCCATGTACTTGTACTTCGTATTTTTGTTGTACACGTTTTGTGATGTCCTGTGCTCACATATGCATATATATATATATATATATATATATATATATATATATATATATATCAGAGGCACCCGGCGTTCCTCGGGAATGAAATTGTTGCTTATATACTTGAAGAAAAAAAGGCAAAATATGCTGTATAGAAATTTGAGGACATTCTGTAGATGGACTCTCAGATGAATGATGGCTGGGCGCCTCTCATGAATGGGAAAATTGAAGATGTGCCAAAAAGCCTCATTGGTACTTGGAAACTTTTACGAAAATTAAAATGGGGATTAAATGAAAAAAATGATTTACGTGAATATCCTCACAAGAGTAATTGAAATATATGGCGATTGTGGAACCCCCCCACGCATGCATGCACGCATGCGCGCATACACACGTGTGTCTTTGTAAATATGTTTGTATACATTTATGTATGTGTGTGTTTGTAAGAGACAGAGTGTGAGTGAGAGAGAGAGGTTTGTTGTCATGTATACGTACATGCATAAATATGCATACATCTTTGGATGTATGCATATGACAACACACCCCTTGACTCACTCACACTCTGTCTCTTACAAACACACACATACATAAATGTATACAAACATATTTACAAAGACACACGTGTGCATGCACGCGCACGTGTGAGAGTGAAGCTTTTTGCCGTTGTAACGTCAATACCGGAAGTTGACATTGAGGAACCTTTTTAAAGAAGTGAATCTTAAATATAAAGCAATATTATTCATTTTTAATTAAAAAAATCAAATGAAGAGCCTAACATTTATCCGAGGTCAAATTATTCATGCATCACAAGTATGGAAGCATTTGGTGAAGTCGATTTCACGTTTTTAATTTAAAAAATCAAATGAAGAGCCTAACATTTATCCGAGGTCAAATTATTCATGCATCACAAGTATGGAAGCATTTGGTGAAGTCGATTTCACACGAAAAGCAATTACACACACATCTCTGTTTTATATATAGTATAGATATAGATGATGTCAGTATAACCATACCAAGTTCATTCCTACAAAAGTCACTTTTCTTATTGTTTACAATTACTTACATTCCATGGAGCGTTTCACTTTTTACATCTGTTAGCACACTAATCACTCATTTCCTAAGTTACTTTTATTTTTTTCTTTAACTTACATTTGTAAACGAATTTTATTAGGACATTTAAATAGAAAGAAACAAGAAAGATGAGAGATAAGAGAGGAAAAGAACGAAAAGGAAAATAAATGTGGGTGGGGGTAAAGCATTGGGAGATGGAGAGGAAGGCGGTAATGGGCCACATATCCCAGAACAAATGGTGTGTTCAGCCACACCCTGCTGTAATGACCACAAGGGCATTGCCATGGAGAATGGCCAGTGACACTCGCTGCTACAGCCACTCCACCTTGCGGAGCTCATTTCTCTGATGGGTCACCATTATCCCTATCTTGCAGAGGAAATCAGTAATATGGGGTCTGAGAACATCTGACATATCAACGGCAACTGGTACAAATAAATAGCAGCTGGTCAGGCCACTGTATTTATTGATTTTTCTCTCCTCCATGCTATGGTTAGTGGCACCCAGGTTTGCAGTTGATGCTACGAGGTTGGAGGTGGTGAATGTGTCACTACATGTCACAGAACATGACAGATCTAAAGAGTTTGTGTCTCGAGTCTGAGATTAGATAGAAAAAAAAGAGATGCTAATTCAAGTGACTTTCTGAAGTTTAAGTTGTTTTTGATATTCTTGTTGTTGTTTTCTATAATAACATGGGTTGAATGAATCTGCAAATTCCTGTAGCTGCACAAATTGCTGTTGTTGTTGTTGTTAGTGGTGGTGGTAGTAGGAATGAGAGAAGTGGTGTGTTTTAAAAACAGCAACTCTATTATAATGAGGTGCAGTTTTAGGCTAAGTGGAACCTTCGGGTGGGGTGGGGGGATCTACTCAAGAGCAGTGACACTCTTGTCATTTATCTGCCATAGATTATTATTACTTCTTTCACTCATGAATAAAGTTAGCTGAGAGACATTGATAGATAACCCATACACACACATTCCCACACACATACACACACAGCGACTGATACATATTCATAGTTGCTCACACACTTAACTGAAAAGTAAAATACTTTGATGTTTACAACAATGTAACACCAGAGCTGATCTTATAACTACAGCTCTCTCTCTCTCTCTCTCTCTCTCTCTCTCTCTCTCTCTCTCTCTCTCTCTCTCTCTCTCTCTCTCTCTCTCTCTCTCTCTCTCTCTCTCACACACACACACACACACACACACACACTTTTCACATAACAGATATATACATAATCCGATAATTGTACACATATTCTTACACATGCACAACCTCATAAACCTACAAATACACACATGTGCACACACTAACATATGTGTGTGTGTGTGTGTGTGTGTAATTTTACTGATAGTTCTACAAAAGGAAGGAGAAAAGAAGTACAGAGAGTGGGTGTATGTAAGATAAAGGATAGATGGATTGCTAGGCAATAGAAGAGACCTTCTCTTAGTGTCTCAGTTATGACATTATCAAGACAATAACACTTAAGAAATGTCAAGAGTTTGGCAACAGGACAAAGGTTACAGAGGGTGGTGGTGTTCTGGTGAGTGTCATTTAAATTCAGTTCCTTAAAACCCGTAAAGTTTGAAAGTTCAAAATTTTCACATTCACATTAGAAATACCTGTGTGATGAAGTTAGAAAGATGAAGTCCCAGTTGAACATTGACAGTTGAGAAAGTTGTTTGTGTTTGTAATATTTTAGAGTATAGCTGCTTAGGTTAGGCTCTGGACAGTTTGTGTATGTATGCGTGTGTGTGTATATATATATATATATATATATATATCATCATCATCATCATCATCATCATCATCATCATTTAACGTCCGTTTTCCATGGATTGGAATAGTTTGACAAAAGCCGGCCCGCTGAGGAACTGCCCAGCTGAAGTGCTGCCTCGCTGAAGAGCTGCCTGGGCTCCATGTCTGTTTTGGCATGGTTTCTACAGCTGGATGCCCTTCCTAACACCAGCTACTTTACAGAGTGTACCGGGTGCTTTTACACAGCACTGACAAGGATACTTCAACATAGCACTGCAAGATTAGGATCACTCAGCTGGAGAGGGATGCAGGGGACATGCCTGTAGGCAAGGACAACCATGATTTTACTTAGCTTTACATGTCTTCTCAAGCACAGCAAACCACTGGAAGTCTCAGTCCCTTGTCATCCTCTCTGTGAGGCCCAACATCTGAAGATCCTGTTTCTCCATTTTGTCCTACATCTTCCTGGGTCTACTCTTTCCTCACAATCCCTCCACAACTAGAGATCAGCACTTCTTGATGCAGCTGTCTTCACACACACACACACACATGAAGGCACATGGCTTAGTGGTTAGCGAATTCGACTCACGATTGTAAGGTCATGAGCTCAATTTCTGGCAATGTATTGTGTCCTTGAACAAGATACTTTATTTCACATTGCTCCAGTCCACTCAGCTGGCAAAAAGGAGTAGTACTCGTATTTCAAAGGGCCAGCTTTGTCACACTCTGTGTCATGCTAAATCTCCCCGAGAAGTATGTTAAGAGTACACATGTCTGTGGAGTGCTCAGCTTTTTGCACGTTAATTTCACAAGCTGGCTGTTCCATTGATTGGATCAACTGGAACCCTCATTGTCGTAGCTGATGGAGTGCCAGTATCACTCACATTTCCTTGCCTTCTCTTCTTGCTAATTT
The DNA here is from genome assembly GCF_046866305.1 of Octopus bimaculoides. Taxonomy (NCBI): domain Eukaryota; kingdom Metazoa; phylum Mollusca; class Cephalopoda; order Octopoda; family Octopodidae; genus Octopus; species Octopus bimaculoides. The sequence goes on from NC_142947.1 coordinate 18,804,821, forward strand.
TCCCTCGAGAGAACTCCTACCCCTGCTGACAACAAAGGGCCTCTCTCTCTCAGAGTGAAAGGCAGATTTTTTTTCCTGCCTGTGTGTGAACAGTTATGCAGTATGGCAATGAAACATGGACTATAACAGCCGAGGACATGTGTAGACTTGAGAGAAATGAAGCCAGTATGCTTCACTGGATGTGCAACGTCAGTGTGTATGTTTGACAGAGTGTAAGCATTCTGAGAGAAAAGCTAGGCATAAGAGGAATCAGATGTGGTGTGCAAGAGAGACGACTGCACTGGTATGGTCATGTTATGGGTATGGACGAGGACAGTTGGGTAAAGAAGTGCCGATCTCTAACTGTGGAGGGAACCTGTGGTAGAGGTAGACCCAAGAAGACATGGGATGGTGAAGCATGCCCTTCAAACTTTGAAACTCACAGAGGCAATGACTAGTGACCAAGACCTTTGGCAATGTGCTTTGCTTAAGAGGACTTGTCATGCCAAGTACACCCATAGGCTTCATGGAGGTGAGGTGGCTGAGTTCCTTTCGAGCATTGGGCCTCATGGGGGCAAAGTGGTCGAGCTCCTGGGCCTCATGGAGGCAAAGTGGCTGAGTTCCTTTTGAGTGTTGGGCCTTATGAAGGTGAGGTGGCTGAGTTCCTTTCAAGTGTTGGACCCCATGGAGGCAAAGTGGCTGCACTCCCTTTGACTGTTGGGCCTCATGGAGGCAATGACCAAGACCTTTGGCATTATGTCATGTTTAAGAAGAAGACCCATCAAGCTGAGCAAAATTGCTGTCGTAGCAGATATTGGTGTCATGCAAATGACACACATGCTGGTGGCACGTAAAAGCACTCATTACACTCATGGAATGGTTGGTGTTAGGAAGGGCATCCAGCTGCAGCTATAGAAAACCATGCCAAATCGGACTGGATCCTGGTGCAGCCTTCCAATGTACCAACCCACTCAAACCGTCCAACCCATGCCAGCATGGACAACAAACGATGGTGATGAGGATGACAATGATGAAGGTAAAGCAATCATCCAGGTATCTTTACCAACTCTTTCTGAGTTGTGTATGGAATGTGTCAACAAATATTAGAAGAGATTAGTTGTTGATTTTTTGTTCACGAAATCCCATGATTAAGTTGGTGTATGTAGGGGATACTTTTATACCCATTGCTGTTCCTGATGTGTTTGGCAGTAATCTGAAACATTGAAAGTAAAAAAAGTTGTTTTCAAGTATGAATCTGAGCCCATTAATGATAAGTTCTTTTTCTATGCATGTTGGAAGTTCAGATTGGTGAGTGTCTAACTAGTATTTGATTGCAGTTATTCCATAATCATGGGGAATGTTAGTGTCTAAGTTGACAACATCGAATGAAGTAAAAGTTGTATGTCAGATGATCTAGCATGTATGCTCTAGGTCATCTCGCACGTAGCTCTGTATATGTTTTAGGGAGGGTTTTAGGAGGATATCCAAGAAGTTACAGAATCTGTGTGTTTCACATGCCAGGCCTGCTATGGTTGGTCTCAATTTTAGATCATCTGGAGGTGTTAGCTGTATGTATTTGCTTGCTGAGGATTTACAGGCATCACTTATCCTTTTGCATTTGAAATAGTTATATAGTCAATTTCTTTGCTGGTTAAGCCTTTGTTATACTTCTTTAAAAGAGTTGTGAGATTTTCCATTATTTTTGATTCTTTGTAGTGGGTTGCTTTTTCAAAGTAGTTGTTGTCCTCTAGCATTGTGAGTGCTAGGTCTTTATAGTAATTTGTGTCCATGACAATGACAATGCTCCCTTTATTGACTTCTTTGACAATTGTATCTGTATCTTAGTGCAAGTCCAGTAGGTTCTTCCATTCATGCTTTGTAAAGTTTGATTTAATATTTTTGTGTTCAATTTTTGCAAAGGGGAAGTTCATAATGTATTCACAGTAGGCGCCTAGTGCTTTATTTAACCCTTTATTTGGGCAGAAGTTGCTTTTGTTGCTGGCTGGTGATTCGTCCTCATCATTTGATCATTAGAGTTGTTGGTGGAGTGTTCAACCTGCCAGAGTTTTTGGCAGAATTCTGCAATGTCATTTTTCAGTTCAGGGAACTTTGGACATTGTGGTGTGGGTGTAAACTTCAGTCCTTTACTTAGAATTTCTATTTGGGTGTTAGTTAATATATATATATATATATATGACAAGAAATAATATTTGTCTCCTTTTATGGAAACAAAAGGATTTATAGGACTGCAAAAAAGAAGTGCTCAAGTGTAAATGAGACAAAGATAAAGAAACATTGATCATTGAACAAACATCAAATTCGAGTCAATGACTTTACATAGAGCACCATACCTCAAACATTTAATCATATATAAATATTGCCATGTCTCCTAAACATATAAAAATATACATCTACATAAAAACACAAAAGGTAAAAATATATATGTGAATAAAATACAAATATATAGAACAGCCTATCAAAAAAGTAAATATAAACGACTAAAAATTCATAAAAATTCTAAAGTATGTCATGCTGCCACAAAATTGATAAACTAAGATAAAATAAAATATCATATGAAATGACTAAAAATATTTTTTAAAGTTTTATTTTTACTCCCCTCACACAAAAGTTGTGTTTGAATTGACCTTGTGGAACTCCTTTTGCTCATAGACTTTAACCTACCATAGTTTTAAGTATCAAACTTTTTGGACATACTTTTGTGTGAGGGGAGTAAAAAAACTTTAAAAAAATATTTTTAGTCATTTGATATGATATTTTATCTTAGTTTATCAGTTTTGTGATAGTATGACACGCTTTAGAATTTTTATGAATTTTTAGTACTTTATTTTTACCTTTTTGATAGGCTGTTCTATATATTTGTATTTTATTTGCACATATGTTTTTAACTTTTGTGTTTTTATGTACCTGTATATTTTTATGGTTAGGGACCATGGTAATATTTATATGTGATTAAGTGTTTGAGGCATGGTGTTATATATAAAGTCGTTGACTCGAATTTGATGTTTGTTCTATGATCAATGTTTCTTTATACACACACACACACACACACACACACACACACACACACATACATATATACTGTATATATACTGTATATATATTGTTGAGGCAGATGCCCCCAGGTGAGATGTGGGCTGGTTCACTACGAATAAATAGTGGACTGACACAGTCAGTAGTGTCGGTCGGCAAAGGTATGCCATTCGGATCAGTCCCATAGAGACAATAAAATACATCATCATCATGGGACATATCAGTGGCGACAAGGGTTTGGACAATATCACCACTGGGACATATCAATTGTGTGTGTGTGTGTTTGTGTGTGTGTGTACATATGTATATGTGTATGTGTATATATATATATGTATATATATATATATATATATATATATATATATATATATATATATATAT